>NW_027188273.1:0-28994 GCF_041381155.1 Argopecten irradians
ATCCAAAATTCTTGTTAGAGAACAATCAGTAACAAAAACTTATGTTTTGTAAAACTTTTATTATAATGTTTTTGTTAGTAAATGACTGTAATTAAATTAACTAAACAGTGAATTCTGATTTTGAAATAACGTATACATTGTAAAAATAATTTGATGAGATATGTCAAAACAGTATGCAATGTCCTCTATAGGTATAGATTTCCATATAACAATGTAGCATTAATTTATCTAAAATTGTCATATATAGTCTTACTTATACTTGTTGGAAAGGTAATTTCAATGAATACAGTTACGAAGTGAAAAAAGCGTGTTCACTCCAGTTAAAAACTTCTTAATCCTGCCGTCTAACTTAAATGTACAGAATACTAAGTTGAAAATTGTAATCAAAATTACCTAAATAGTGAAAACACAGGAAATTGTCAAATTTTCAAAATTACCCTAAATATCCCCCAAATGCAAAAATTAATGCTCAAATATTATTTTCAAAGAGTAGAAAACATGCATTTAATATTTATGGCATTAGTTGACAAAAATGGTTTATTTTAAGCCAATAGTCCACCCTCTAACATGGAAGTTCAGTCTCGAGCCATCAACATTAATTTTTGGCCAATCAGAGGCGAGATTCTATTTATAGGTGTCTTACCTATACAAAACCCTGTTGTAACTGATTGTAAAAATTATTACCCAAACCTATACAGTATGTTATACCAAGTACACATCAAAAGAAATTTTTCAAAAATATGAAATATTAAAGAAATGGGGCCACTTTTACTCCAAGTGTACCATGCCCCCTTGGGCCGCGGTGGCCGAGTGGTTAAGATGTACCGACATATTACCACATGCCCTCCACCTCTGGGTCGCGAGTTCGAATCCCATGTGGGGCAGTTGCCAGGTACTGGCCGCTGGTCGGTGGTTTTTCTCCGGGTACTCCGGCTTTTCCTCCACCAACAAACCTGGCTCGTCCTTAAATGACCCTGGCTGTTAATAGGACGTTAAACTAATCAAAACAAAAACCAGTAAAAAATTAAACTCCATAGCCCCAGGCATTAACCCCTCCCTGCCACAGTAAACAACTATGTATGTTGTCATGTAAAATACTTTTTCTTGTAAAATAATGTTGTTTGTTTTCCCCAAAATGTCTCCATAATATTAAATTAACTAAACAGTGAATAAGCTATGATTCTAAAATGAAATAACATGCATTAAAATCCGCTTGTGATGAGATAATTGTCAAAACAGTAAAATCCTGCAATGTCGCTCTATAGGTAAAGACTAGCGTATAGATTTCCCATAGGCGACAATGCTAGCATTAATAAGTGTATCTAAAATTCTGTTCATACATATATGACTTACTTATACTTGTTGGAAAGGTAATTCAGTCACGAATACAGTTACGAAGTGAAAAAAGCGTGTTCACCAATAAAACTTCTTCCAAAATCCATGCTCGTCTAAAATAAAGCAGTCCCGCACAGAATACTAAGTGAAAGCACAGGAAATTGTCAAATTTTCAAAATTACCCTAAATATCCCCCAAATGCAAAAATTAATGCTCAAATATTATTTTCAAAGAGTAGAAAACATGCATTTAATATTTATGGCATTAGTTGACAAAAATGGTTTATTTTAAGCCAATAGTCCACCCTCTAACATGAAGTTCAGTCTCGAGCCATCAACATTAATTTTTGGCCAATCAGAGGCGAGATTCTATTTATAGGTGTCTTACCTATACAAACCCCTGTTGTAACTGATTGTAAAAATTATTACCCAAACCTATACAGTATGTTATACCAAGTACACATCAAAAGAAATTTTTCAAAAATAATGAAATATTAAAGAAATGGGGCCACTTTTACTCCAAGTGTACCATGCCCCCTTGGGCCGCGGTGGCCAAGTGGTTAAGATGTACCGACATATTACCACATGCCCTCCACCTCTGGGTCGCGAGTTCGAATCCCATGTGGGGCAGTTGCCAGGTACTGGCCGCTGGTCGGTGGTTTTTCTCCGGGTACTCCGGCTTTCCTCCACCAACAAACCTGGCACGTCCTTAAATGACCCTGGCTGTTAATAGGACGTTAAACTAATCAAACCAAAAACCAGTAAAAAATTAAACTCCATAGCCCCAGGCATTAACCCCTCCCTGCCACAGTAAACAACTATGTATGTTGTCATGTAAAATACTTTTTCTTGTAAAATAATGTTGTTTGTTTTCCCCAAAATGTCTCCATAATATTAAATTAACTAAACAGTGAATAAGCTATGATTCTAAAATGAAATAACATGCATTAAAATCCGCTTGTGATGAGATAATTGTCAAAACAGTAAAATCCTGCAATGTCGCTCTATAGGTAAGACTAGCGTATAGATTTCCCATAGGCGACAATGCTAGCATTAATAAGTGTATCTAAAATTCTGTTCATACATATATGACTTACTTATACTTGTTGGAAAGGTAATTCAGTCACGAATACAGTTACGAAGTGAAAAAAGCGTGTTCACCAATAAAACTTCTTCCAAAATCCATGCTCGTCTAAAATAAAGCAGTCCCGCACAGAATACTAAGTGAAAACACAGGAAATTGTCAAATTTTCAAAATTACCCTAAATATCCCCCAAATGCAAAAATTAATGCTCAAATATTATTTTCAAAGAGTAGAAAACATGCATTTAATATTTATGGCATTAGTTGACAAAAATGGTTTATTTTAAGCCAATAGTCCACCCTCTAACATGAAGTTCAGTCTCGAGCCATCAACATTAATTTTTGGCCAATCAGAGGCGAGATTCTATTTATAGGTGTCTTACCTATACAAAACCCTGTTGTAACTGATTGTAAAAATTATTACCCAAACCTATACAGTATGTTATACCAAGTACACATCAAAAGAAATTTTTCAAAAATATGAAATATTAAAGAAATGGGGCCACTTTTACTCCAAGTGTACCATGCCCCCTTGGGCCGCGGTGGCCAAGTGGTTAAGATGTACCGACATATTACCACATGCCCTCCACCTCTGGGTCGCGAGTTCGAATCCCATGTGGGGCAGTTGCCAGGTACTGGCCGCTGGTCGGTGGTTTTTCTCCGGGTACTCCGGCTTTCCCCCACCAACAAACCTGGCTCGTCCTTAAATGACCCTGGCTGTTAATAGGACGTTAAACTAACTAATCAAACCAAAAACCAGTAAAAAATTAAACTCCATAGCCCCAGGCATTAACCCCTCCCTGCCACAGTAAACAACTATGTATGTTGTCATGTAAAATACTTTTTCTTGTAAAATAATGTTGTTTGTTTTCCCCAAAATGTCTCCATAATATTAAATTAACTAAACAGTGAATAAGCTATGATTCTAAAATGAAATAACATGCATTAAAATCCGCTTGTGATGAGATAATTGTCAAAACAGTAAAATCCTGCAATGTCGCTCTATATATAGGTAAGACTAGCGTATAGATTTCCCTTAGGCGACAATGCTAGCATTAATAAGTGTATCTAAAATTCTGTTCATACATATATGACTTACTTATACTTGTTGGAAAGGTAATTCAGTCACGAATACAGTTACGAAGTGAAAAAAGCGTGTTCACCAATAAAACTTCTTCCAAAATCCATGCTCGTCTAAAATAAAGCAGTCCCGCACAGAATACTAAGTGAAAACACAGGAAATTGTCAAATTTTCAAAATTACCCTAAATATCCCCCAAATGCAAAAATTAATGCTCAAATATTATTTTCAAAGAGTAGAAAACATGCATTTAATATTTATGGCATTAGTTGACAAAAATGGTTTATTTTAAGCCAATAGTCCACCCTCTAACATGAAGTTCAGTCTCGAGCCATCAACATTAATTTTTGGCCAATCAGAGGCGAGATTCTATTTATAGGTGTCTTACCTATACAAAACCCTGTTGTAACTGATTGTAAAAATTATTACCCAAACCTATACAGTATGTTATACCAAGTACACATCAAAAGAAATTTTTTCAAAAATATGAAATATTAAAGAAATGGGGCCACTTTTACTCCAAGTGTACCATGCCCCCTTGGGCCGCGGTGGCCAAGTGGTTAAGATGTACCGACATATTACCACATGCCCTCCACCTCTGGGTCGCGAGTTCGAATCCCATGTGGGGCAGTTGCCAGGTACTGGCCGCTGGTCGGTGGTTTTTCTCCGGGTACTCCGGCTTTCCTCCACCAACAAACCTGGCACGTCCTTAAATGACCCTGGCTGTTAATAGGACGTTAAACTAATCAAACCAAAAACCATTAAAAAATTAAACTCCATAGCCCCAGGCATTAACCCCTCCCTGCCACAGTAAACAACTATGTATGTTGTCATGTAAAATACTTTTTCTTGTAAAATAATGTTGTTTGTTTTCCCCAAAATGTCTCCATAATATTAAATTAACTAAACAGTGAATAAGCTATGATTCTAAAATGAAATAACATGCATTAAAATCCGCTTGTGATGAGATAATTGTCAAAACAGTAAAATCCTGCAATGTCGCTCTATAGGTAAGACTAGCGTATAGATTTCCCATAGGCGACAATGCTAGCATTAATAAGTGTATCTAAAATTCTGTTCATACATATATGACTTACTTATACTTGTTGGAAAGGTAATTCAGTCACGAATACAGTTACGAAGTGAAAAAAGCGTGTTCACCAATAAAACTTCTTCCAAAATCCATGCTCGTCTAAAATAAAGCAGTCCCGCACAGAATACTAAGTGAAAAACACAGGAAATTGTCAAATTTTCAAAATTACCCTAAATATCCCCCAAATGCAAAAATTAATGCTCAAATATTATTTTCAAAGAGTAGAAAACATGCATTTAATATTTATGGCATTAGTTGACAAAAATGGTTTATTTTAAGCCAATAGTCCACCCTCTAACATGAAGTTCAGTCTCGAGCCATCAACATTAATTTTTGGCCAATCAGAGGCGAGATTCTATTTATAGGTGTCTTACCTATACAAAACCCTGTTGTAACTGATTGTAAAAATTATTACCCAAACCTATACAGTATGTTATACCAAGTACACATCAAAAGAAATTTTTCAAAAATATGAAATATTAAAGAAATGGGGCCACTTTTACTCCAAGTGTACCATGCCCCCTTGGGCCGCGGTGGCCGAGTGGTTAAGATGTACCGACATATTACCACATGCCCTCCACCTCTGGGTCGCGAGTTCGAATCCCATGTGGGGCAGTTGCCAGGTACTGGCCGCTGGTCGGTGGTTTTTCTCCGGGTACTCCGGCTTTCCCCCACCAACAAACCTGGCTCGTCCTTAAATGACCCTGGCTGTTAATAGGACGTTAAACTAATCAAACCAAAAACCAGTAAAAAATTAAACTCCATAGCCCCAGGCATTAACCCCTCCCTGCCACAGTAAACAACTATGTATGTTGTCATGTAAAATACTTTTTCTTGTAAAATAATGTTGTTTGTTTTCCCCAAAATGTCTCCATAATATTAAATTAACTAAACAGTGAATAAGCTATGATTCTAAAATGAAATTAAACATGCATTAAAATCCGCTTGTGATGAGATAATTGTCAAAACAGTAAAATCCTGCAATGTCGCTCTATAGGTAAGACTAGCGTATAGATTTCCCATAGGCGACAATGCTAGCATTAATAAGTGTATCTAAAATTCTGTTCATACATATATGACTTACTTATACTTGTTGGAAAGGTAATTCAGTCACGAATACAGTTACGAAGTGAAAAAAGCGTGTTCACCAATAAAACTTCTTCCAAAATCCATGCTCGTCTAAAATAAAGCAGTCCCGCACAGAATACTAAGTGAAAGCACAGGAAATTGTCAAATTTTCAAAATTACCCTAAATATCCCCCAAATGCAAAAATTAATGCTCAAATATTATTTTCAAAGAGTAGAAAACATGCATTTAATATTTATGGCATTAGTTGACAAAAATGGTTTATTTTAAGCCAATAGTCCACCCTCTAACATGAAGTTCAGTCTCGAGCCATCAACATTAATTTTTGGCCAATCAGAGGCGAGATTCTATTTATAGGTGTCTTACCTATACAAACCCCTGTTGTAACTGATTGTAAAAATTATTACCCAAACCTATACAGTATGTTATACCAAGTACACATCAAAAGAAATTTTTCAAAAATATGAAATATTAAAGAAATGGGGCCACTTTTACTCCAAGTGTACCATGCCCCCTTGGCCGCGGTGGCCGAGTGGTTAAGATGTACCGACATATTACCACATGCCCTCCACCTCTGGGTCGCGAGTTCGAATCCCATGTGGGGCAGTTGCCAGGTACTGGCCGCTGGTCGGTGGTTTTTCTCCGGGTACTCCGGCTTTCCTCCACCAACAAACCTGGCACGTCCTTAAATGACCCTGGCTGTTAATAGGACGTTAAACTAATCAAACCAAAAACCAGTAAAAAATTAAACTCCATAGCCCCAGGCATTAACCCCTCCCTGCCACAGTAAACAACTATGTATGTTGTCATGTACAATAGTTTTTCTTGTAAAATAATGTTGTTTGTTTTCCCCAAAATGCCTCCATACTATCAAATTAACTAAACAGTGAATAAGCTATGATTCTAAAATGAAATAACATGCATTAAAATCCGCTTGTGATGAGATAATTGTCAAAACAGTAAAATCCTGCAATGTCGCTCTATAGGTAAGACTAGCGTATAGATTTCCCATAGGCGACAATGCTAGCATTAATAAGTGTATCTAAAATTCTGTTCATACATATATGACTTACTTATACTTGTTGGAAAGGTAATTCAGTCACGAATACAGTTACGAAGTGAAAAAAGCGTGTTCACCAATAAAACTTCTTCCAAAATCCATGCTCGTCTAAAATAAAGCAGTCCCGCACAGAATACTAAGTGAAAACACAGGAAATTGTCAAATTTTCAAAATTACCCTAAATATCCCCCAAATGCAAAAATTAATGCTCAAATATTATTTTCAAAGAGTAGAAAACATGCATTTAATATTTATGGCATTAGTTGACAAAAATGGTTTATTTTAAGCCAATAGTCCACCCTCTAACATGAAGTTCAGTCTCGAGCCATCAACATTAATTTTTGGCCAATCAGAGGCGAGATTCTATTTATAGGTGTCTTACCTATACAAAACCCTGTTGTAACTGATTGTAAAAATTATTACCCAAACCTATACAGTATGTTATACCAAGTACACATCAAAAGAAATTTTTCAAAAATATGAAATATTAAAGAAATGGGGCCACTTTTACTCCAAGTGTACCATGCCCCCTTGGGCCGCGGTGGCCAAGTGGTTAAGATGTACCGACATATTACCACATGCCCTCCACCTCTGGGTCGCGAGTTCGAATCCCATGTGGGGCAGTTGCCAGGTACTGGCCGCTGGTCGGTGGTTTTTCTCCGGGTACTCCGGCTTTCCTCCACCAACAAACCTGGCACGTCCTTAAATGACCCTGGCTGTTAATAGGACGTTAAACTAATCAAACCAAAAACCAGTAGTCAAATTAAACTCCATAGCCCCAGGCATTAACCCCTCCCTGCCACAGTAAACAACTATGTATGTTGTCATGTAAAATACTTTTTCTTGTAAAATAATGTTGTTTGTTTTCCCCAAAATGTCTCCATAATATTAAATTAACTAAACAGTGAATAAGCTATGATTCTAAAATGAAATAACATGCATTAAAATCCGCTTGTGATGAGATAATTGTCAAAACAGTAAAATCCTGCAATGTCGCTCTATAGGTAAGACTAGCGTATAGATTTCCCATAGGCGACAATGCTAGCATTAATAAGTGTATCTAAAATTCTGTTCATACATATATGACTTACTTATACTTGTTGGAAAGGTAATTCAGTCACGAATACAGTTACGAAGTGAAAAAAGCGTGTTCACCAATAAAACTTCTTCCAAAATCCATGCTCGTCTAAAATAAAGCAGTCCCGCACAGAATACTAAGTGAAAACACAGGAAATTGTCAAATTTTCAAAATTACCCTAAATATCCCCCAAATGCAAAAATTAATGCTCAAATATTATTTTCAAAGAGTAGAAAACATGCATTTAATATTTATGGCATTAGTTGACAAAAATGGTTTATTTTAAGCCAATAGTCCACCCTCTAACATGAAGTTCAGTCTCGAGCCATCAACATTAATTTTTGGCCAATCAGAGGCGAGACAGTAAAATCCTGCAGGTGTCGCTACCTATACAAAACCCTGTTGTAACTGATTGTAAAAATTATTACCCAAACCTATACAGTATGTTATACCAAGTACACATCAAAAGAAATTTTTCAAAAATATGAAATATTAAAGAAATGGGGCCACTTTTACTCCAAGTGTACCATGCCCCCTTGGGCCGCGGTGGCCGAGTGGTTAAGATGTACCGACATATTACCACATGCCCTCCACCTCTGGGTCGCGAGTTCGAATCCCATGTGGGGCAGTTGCCAGGTACTGACCGCTGGTCGGTGGTTTTTCTCCGGGTACTCCGGCTTTCCTCCACCAACAAACCTGGCTCGTCCTTAAATGACCCTGGCTGTTAATAGGACGTTAAACTAATCAAACCAAAAACCAGTAAAAAATTAAACTCCATAGCCCCAGGCATTAACCCCTCCCTGCCACAGTAAACAACTATGTATGTTGTCATGTAAAATACTTTTTCTTGTAAAATAATGTTGTTTGTTTTCCCCAAAATGTCTCCATAATATTAAATTAACTAAACAGTGAATAAGCTATGATTCTAAAATGAAATAACATGCATTAAAATCCGCTTGTGATGAGATAATTGTCAAAACAGTAAAATCCTGCAATGTCGCTCTATAGGTAAGACTAGCGTATAGATTTCCCATAGGCGACAATGCTAGCATTAATAAGTGTATCTAAAATTCTGTTCATACATATATGACTTACTTATACTTGTTGGAAAGGTAATTCAGTCACGAATACAGTTACGAAGTGAAAAAAGCGTGTTCACCAATAAAACTTCTTCCAAAATCCATGCTCGTCTAAAATAAAGCAGTCCCGCACAGAATACTAAGTGAAAACACAGGAAATTGTCAAATTTTCAAAATTACCCTAAATATCCCCCAAATGCAAAAATTAATGCTCAAATATTATTTTCAAAGAGTAGAAAACATGCATTTAATATTTATGGCATTAGTTGACAAAAATGGTTTATTTTAAGCCAATAGTCCACCCTCTAACATGAAGTTCAGTCTCGAGCCATCAACATTAATTTTTGGCCAATCAGAGGCGAGATTCTATTTATAGGTGTCTTACCTATACAACACCCTGTTGTAACTGATTGTAAAAATTATTACCCAAACCTATACAGTATGTTATACCAAGTACACATCAAAAGAAATTTTTCAAAAATATGAAATATTAAAGAAATGGGGCCACTTTTACTCCAAGTGTACCATGCCCCCTTGGGCCGCGGTGGCCGAGTGGTTAAGATGTACCGACATATTACCACATGCCCTCCACCTCTGGGTCGCGAGTTCGAATCCCATGTGGGGCAGTTGCCAGGTACTGGCCGCTGGTCGGTGGTTTTTCTCCGGGTACTCCGGCTTTCCCCCACCAACAAACCTGGCTCGTCCTTAAATGACCCTGGCTGTTAATAGGACGTTAAACTAATCAAACCCAAAAAACCAGTAAAAAATTAAACTCCATAGCCCCAGGCATTAACCCCTCCCTGCCACAGTAAACAACTATGTATGTTGTCATGTAAAATACTTTTTCTTGTAAAATAATGTTGTTTGTTTTCCCCAAAATGTCTCCATAATATTAAATTAACTAAACAGTGAATAAGCTATGATTCTAAAATGAAATAACATGCATTAAAATCCGCTTGTGATGAGATAATTGTCAAAACAGTAAAATCCTGCAATGTCGCTCTATAGGTAAGACTAGCGTATAGATTTCCCATAGGCGACAATGCTAGCATTAATAAGTGTATCTAAAATTCTGTTCATACATATATGACTTACTTATACTTGTTGGAAAGGTAATTCAGTCACGAATACAGTTACGAAGTGAAAAAAGCGTGTTCACCAATAAAACTTCTTCCAAAATCCATGCTCGTCTAAAATAAAGCAGTCCCGCACAGAATACTAAGTGAAAACACAGGAAATTGTCAAATTTTCAAAATTACCCTAAATATCCCCCAAATGCAAAAATTAATGCTCAAATATTATTTTCAAAGAGTAGAAAACATGCATTTAATATTTATGGCATTAGTTGACAAAAATGGTTTATTTTAAGCCAATAGTCCACCCTCTAACATGAAGTTCAGTCTCGAGCCATCAACATTAATTTTTGGCCAATCAGAGGCGAGATTCTATTTATAGGTGTCTTACCTATACAACACCCTGTTGTAACTGATTGTAAAAATTATTACCCAAACCTATACAGTATGTTATACCAAGTACACATCAAAAGAAATTTTTCAAAAATATGAAATATTAAAGAAATGGGGCCACTTTTACTCCAAGTGTACCATGCCCCCTTGGGCCGCGGTGGCCGAGTGGTTAAGATGTACCGACATATTACCACATGCCCTCCACCTCTGGGTCGCGAGTTCGAATCCCATGTGGGGCAGTTGCCAGGTACTGGCCGCTGGTCGGTGGTTTTTCTCCGGGTACTCCGGCTTTCCCCCACCAACAAACCTGGCTCGTCCTTAAATGACCCTGGCTGTTAATAGGACGTTAAACTAATCAAACCAAAAACCAGTAAAAAATTAAACTCCATAGCCCCAGGCATTAACCCCTCCCTGCCACAGTAAACAACTATGTATGTTGTCATGTAAAATACTTTTTCTTGTAAAATAATGTTGTTTTTTTCCCCAAAATGTCTCCATAATATTAAATTAACTAAACAGTGAATAAGCTATGATTCTAAAATGAAATAACATGCATTAAAATCCGCTTGTGATGAGATAATTGTCAAAACAGTAAAATCCTGCAATGTCGCTCTATAGGTAAGACTAGCGTATAGATTTCCCATAGGCGACAATGCTAGCATTAATAAGTGTATCTAAAATTCTGTTCATACATATATGACTTACTTATACTTGTTGGAAAGGTAATTCAGTCACGAATACAGTTACGAAGTGAAAAAAGCGTGTTCACCAATAAAACTTCTTCCAAAATCCATGCTCGTCTAAAATAAAGCAGTCCCGCACAGAATACTGAGTGAAAGCACAGGAAATTGTCAAATTTTCAAAATTACCCTAAATATCCCCCAAATGCAAAAATTAATGCTCAAATATTATTTTCAAAGAGTAGAAAACATGCATTTAATATTTATGGCATTAGTTGACAAAAATGGTTTATTTTAAGCCAAAGTCCACCCTCTAACATGAAGTTCAGTCTCGAGCCATCAACATTAATTTTTGGCCAATCAGAGGCGAGATTCTATTTATAGGTGTCTTACCTATACAAAACCCTGTTGTAACTGATTGTAAAAATTATTACCCAAACCTATACAGTATGTTATACCAAGTACACATCAAAAGAAATTTTTCAAAAATATGAAATATTAAAGAAATGGGGCCACTTTTACTCCAAGTGTACCATGCCCCCTTGGGCCCGCGGTGGCCGAGTGGTTAAGATGTACCGACATATTACCACATGCCCTCCACCTCTGGGTCGCGAGTTCGAATCCCATGTGGGGCAGTTGCCAGGTACTGGCCGCTGGTCGGTGGTTTTTCTCCGGGTACTCCGGCTTTCCTCCACCAACAAACCTGGCTCGTCCTTAAATGACCCTGGCTGTTAATAGGACGTTAAACTAATCAAACCAAAAACCAGTAAAAAATTAAACTCCATAGCCCCAGGCATTAACCCCTCCCTGCCACAGTAAACAACTATGTATGTTGTCATGTAAAATACTTTTTCTTGTAAAATAATGTTGTTTTTTTCCCCAAAATGTCTCCATAATATTAAATTAACTAAACAGTGAATAAGCTATGATTCTAAAATGAAATAACATGCATTAAAATCCGCTTGTGATGAGATAATTGTCAAAACAGTAAAATCCTGCAATGTCGCTCTATAGGTAAGACTAGCGTATAGATTTCCCATAGGCGACAATGCTAGCATTAATAAGTGTATCTAAAATTCTGTTCATACATATATGACTTACTTATACTTGTTGGAAAGGTAATTCAGTCACGAATACAGTTACGAAGTGAAAAAAGCGTGTTCACCAATAAAACTTCTTCCAAAATCCATGCTCGTCTAAAATAAAGCAGTCCCGCACAGAATACTAAGTGAAAACACAGGAAATTGTCAAATTTTCAAAATTACCCTAAATATCCCCCAAATGCAAAAATTAATGCTCAAATATTATTTTCAAAGAGTAGAAAACATGCATTTAATATTTATGGCATTAGTTGACAAAAATGGTTTATTTTAAGCCAAATAGTCCACCCTCTAACATGAAGTTCAGTCTCGAGCCATCAACATTAATTTTTGGCCAATCAGAGGCGAGATTCTATTTATAGGTGTCTTACCTATACAAAACCCTGTTGTAACTGATTGTAAAAATTATTACCCAAACCTATACAGTATGTTATACCAAGTACACATCAAAAGAAATTTTTCAAAAATATGAAATATTAAAGAAATGGGGCCACTTTTACTCCAAGTGTACCATGCCCCCTTGGGCCGCGGTGGCCGAGTGGTTAAGATGTACCGACATATTACCACATGCCCTCCACCTCTGGGTCGCGAGTTCGAATCCCATGTGGGGCAGTTGCCAGGTACTGGCCGCTGGTCGGTGGTTTTTCTCCGGGTACTCCGGCTTTCCTCCACCAACAAACCTGGCTCGTCCTTAAATGACCCTGGCTGTTAATAGGACGTTAAACTAATCAAACCAAAAACCAGTAAAAAATTAAACTCCATAGCCCCAGGCATTAACCCCTCCCTGCCACAGTAAACAACTATGTATGTTGTCATGTAAAATACTTTTTCTTGTAAAATAATGTTGTTTGTTTTCCCCAAAATGTCTCCATAATATTAAATTAACTAAACAGTGAATAAGCTATGATTCTAAAATGAAATAACATGCATTAAAATCCGCTTGTGATGAGCTAATTGTCAAAACAGTAAAATCCTGCAATTTTTGCTCTATAGTACAAGACTAGCGTATAGATTTCCCATAGGCGACAATGCTAGCATTAATAAGTGTATCTAAAATTCTGTTCATACATATATGACTTACTTATACTTGTTGGAAAGGTAATTCAGTCACGAAACAGTTACGAAGTGAAAACAGCGTGTTCACCAATAAAACTTCTTCCAAAATCCATGCTCGTTTCAAATATAGCAGTCCCGCACAGAATACTAAGTGAAAACACAGGAAATTGTCAAATTTTCAAAATTACCCTAAATATCCCCCAAATGCAAAAATTAATGCTCAAATATTATTTTCAAAGAGTAGAAAACATGCATTTAATATTTATGGCATTAGTTGACAAAAATGGTTTATTTTAAGCCAATAGTCCACCCTCTAACATGAAGTTCAGTCTCGAGCCATCAACATTAATTTTTGGCCAATCAGAGGCGAGATTCTATTTATAGGTGTCTTACCTATACAAAACCCTGTTGTAACTGATTGTAAAAATTCATTACCCAAACCTATACAGTATGTTATACCAAGTACACATCAAAAGAAATTTTTCAAAAATATGAAATATTAAAGAAATGGGGCCACTTTTACTCCAAGTGTACCATGCCCCCTTGGGCCGCGGTGGCCAAGTGGTTAAGATGTACCGACATATTACCACATGCCCTCCACCTCTGGGTCGCGAGTTCGAATCCCATGTGGGGCAGTTGCCAGGTACTGGCCGCTGGTCGGTGGTTTTTCTCCGGGTACTCCGGCTTTCCTCCACCAACAAACCTGGCTCGTCCTTAAATGACCCTGGCTGTTAATAGGACGTTAAACTAATCAAACCAAAAACCAGTAAAAAATTAAACTCCATAGCCCCAGGCATTAACCCCTCCCTGCCACAGTAAACAACTATGTATGTTGTCATGTAAAATACTTTTTCTTGTAAAATAATGTTGTTTGTTTTCCCCAAAATGTCTCCATAATATTAAATTAACTAAACAGTGAATAAGCTATGATTCTAAAATGAAATAACATGCATTAAAATCCGCTTGTGATGAGATAATTGTCAAAACAGTAAAATCCTGCAATGTCGCTCTATAGGTAAGACTAGCGTATAGATTTCCCATAGGCGACAATGCTAGCATTAATAAGTGTATCTAAAATTCTGTTCATACATATATGACTTACTTATACTTGTTGGAAAGGTAATTCAGTCACGAATACAGTTACGAAGTGAAAAAAGCGTGTTCACCAATAAAACTTCTTCCAAAATCCATGCTCGTCTAAAATAAAGCAGTCCCGCACAGAATACTAAGTGAAAACACAGGAAATTGTCAAATTTTCAAAATTACCCTAAATATCCCCCAAATGCAAAAATTAATGCTCAAATATTATTTTCAAAGAGTAGAAAACATGCATTTAATATTTATGGCATTAGTTGACAAAAATGGTTTATTTTAAGCCAATAGTCCACCCTCTAACATGAAGTTCAGTCTCGAGCCATCAACATTAATTTTTGGCCAATCAGAGGCGAGATTCTATTTATAGGTGTCTTACCTATACAAAACCCTGTTGTAACTGATTGTAAAAATTATTACCCAAACCTATACAGTATGTTATACCAAGTACACATCAAAAGAAATTTTTCAAAAATATGAAATATTAAAGAAATGGGGCCACTTTTACTCCAAGTGTACCATGCCCCCTGGGGCCGCGGTGGCCGAGTGGTTAAGATGTACCGACATATTACCACATGCCCTCCACCTCTGGGTCGCGAGTTCGAATCCCATGTGGGGCAGTTGCCAGGTACTGGCCGCTGGTCGGTGGTTTTTCTCCGGGTACTCCGGCTTTCCTCCACCAACAAACCTGGCTCGTCCTTAAATGACCCTGGCTGTTAATAGGACGTTAAACTAATCAAACCAAAAAACCAAGTAAAAAATTAAACTCCATAGCCCCAGGCATTAACCCCTCCCTGCCACAGTAAACAACTATGTATGTTGTCATGTAAAATACTTTTTCTTGTAAAATAATGTTGTTTGTTTTCCCCAAAATGTCTCCATAATATTAAATTAACTAAACAGTGAATAAACTATGATTCTAAAATGAAATAACATGCATTAAAATCCGCTTGTGATGAGATAATTGTCAAAACAGTAAAATCCTGCAATGTCGCTCTATAGGTAAGACTAGCGTATAGATTTCCCATAGGCGACAATGCTAGCATTAATAAGTGTATCTAAAATTCTGTTCATACATATATGACTTACTTATACTTGTTGGAAAGGTAATTCAGTCACGAATACAGTTACGAAGTGAAAACAGCGTGTTCACCAATAAAACTTCTTCCAAAATCCATGCTCGTTTCAAATAAAGCAGTCCCGCACAGAATACTGAGTGAAAGCACAGGAAATTGTCAAATTTTCAAAATTACCCTAAATATCCCCCAAATGCAAAAATTAATGCTCAAATATTATTTTCAAAGAGTAGAAAACATGCATTTAATATTTATGGCATTAGTTGACAAAAATGGTTTATTTTAAGCCAATAGTCCACCCTCTAACATGAAGTTCAGTCTCGAGCCATCAACATTAATTTTTGGCCAATCAGAGGCGAGATTCATTATTTATAAAATCCTGCAATGTCGCTCTATACAAAACCCTGTTGTAACTGATTGTAAAAATTATTACCCAAACCTATACAGTATGTTATACCAAGTACACATCAAAAGAAATTTTTCAAAAATATGAAATATTAAAGAAATGGGGCCACTTTTACTCCAAGTGTACCATGCCCCCTTGGGCCGCGGTGGCCGAGTGGTTAAGATGTACCGACATATTACCACATGCCCTCCACCTCTGGGTCGCGAGTTCGAATCCCATGTGGGGCAGTTGCCAGGTACTGGCCGCTGGTCGGTGGTTTTTCTCCGGGTACTCCGGCTTTCCTCCACCAACAAACCTGGCACGTCCTTAAATGACCCTGGCTGTTAATAGGACGTTAAACTAATCAAACCAAAAACCAGTAAAAAATTAAACTCCATAGCCCCAGGCATTAACCCCTCCCTGCCACAGTAAACAACTATGTATGTTGTCATGTAAAATACTTTTTCTTGTAAAATAATGTTGTTTGTTTTCCCCAAAATGTCTCCATAATATTAAATTAACTAAACAGTGAATAAGCTATGATTCTAAAATGAAATAACATGCATTAAAATCCGCTTGTGATGAGCTAATTGTCAAAACAGTAAAATCCTGCAATTTTTGCTCTATAGGTAAGACTAGCGTATAGATTTCCCATAGGCGACAATGCTAGCATTAATAAGTGTATCTAAAATTCTGTTCATACATATATGACTTACTTATACTTGTTGGAAAGGTAATTCAGTCACGAATACAGTTACGAAGTGAAAAAAGCGTGTTCACCAATAAAACTTCTTCCAAAATCCATGCTCGTCTAAAATAAAGCAGTCCCGCACAGAATACTGAGTGAAAGCACAGGAAATTGTCAAATTTTCAAAATTACCCTAAATATCCCCCAAATGCAAAAATTAATGCTCAAATATTATTTTCAAAGAGTAGAAAACATGCATTTAATATTTATGGCATTAGTTGACAAAAATGGTTTATTTTAAGCCAATAGTCCACCCTCTAACATGAAGTTCAGTCTCGAGCCATCAACATTAATTTTTGGCCAATCAGAGGCGAGATTCTATTTATAGGTGTCTTACCTATATACAAAACCCTGTTGTAACTGATTGTAAAAATTATTACCCAAACCTATACAGTATGTTATACCAAGTACACATCAAAAGAAATTTTTCAAAAATATGAAATATTAAAGAAATGGGGCCACTTTTACTCCAAGTGTACCATGCCCCCTTGGGCCGCGGTGGCCGAGTGGTTAAGATGTACCGACATATTACCACATGCCCTCCACCTCTGGGTCGCGAGTTCGAATCCCATGTGGGGCAGTTGCCAGGTACTGGCCGCTGGTCGGTGGTTTTTCTCCGGGTACTCCGGCTTTCCTCCACCAACAAACCTGGCTCGTCCTTAAATGACCCTGGCTGTTAATAGGACGTTAAACTAATCAAACCAAACTTATAGTAAGAAGTATGGACAACTCCATAGCCCCAGGCATTAACCCCTCCCTGCCACAGTAAACAACTATGTATGTTGTCATGTACAATAGTTTTTCTTGTAAAATAATGTTGTTTTTTTCCCCAAAATGCCTCCATACTATCAAATTAACTAAATAGTGAATAAACTATGATTCTAAAATGAAATAACATGCATTAAAATCCGCTTGTGATGAGATAATTGTCAAAACAGTAAAATCCTGCAATGTCGCTCTATAGGTAAGACTAGCGTATAGATTTCCCATAGGCGACAATGCTAGCATTAATAAGTGTATCTAAAATTCTGTTCATACATATATGACTTACTTATACTTGTTGGAAAGGTAATTCAGTCACGAATACAGTTACGAAGTGAAAAAAGCGTGTTCACCAATAAAACTTCTTCCAAAATCCATGCTCGTTTCAAATATAGCAGTCCCGCACAGAATACTAAGTGAAAACACAGGAAATTGTCAAATTTTCAAAATTACCCTAAATATCCCCCAAATGCAAAAATTTAATGCTCAAATATTATTTTCAAAGAGTAGAAAACATGCATTTAATATTTATGGCATTAGTTGACAAAAATGGTTTATTTTAAGCCAATAGTCCACCCTCTAACATGAAGTTCAGTCTCGAGCCATCAACATTAATTTTTGGCCAATCAGAGGCGAGATTCTATTTATAGGTGTCTTACCTATACAAACCCTGTTGTAACTGATTGTAAAAATTATTACCCAAACCTATACAGTATGTTATACCAAGTACACATCAAAAGAAATTTTTCAAAAATATGAAAATATTAAAGAAATGGGGCCACTTTTACTCCAAGTGTACCATGCCCCCTTGGGCCGCGGTGGCCAAGTGGTTAAGATGTACCGACATATTACCACATGCCCTCCACCTCTGGGTCGCGAGTTCGAATCCCATGTGGGGCAGTTGCCAGGTACTGGCCGCTGGTCGGTGGTTTTTCTCCGGGTACTCCGGCTTTCCTCCACCAACAAACCTGGCACGTCCTTAAATGACCCTGGCTGTTAATAGGACGTTAAACTAATCAAACCAAAAACCAGTAAAAAATTAAACTCCATAGCCCCAGGCATTAACCCCTCCCTGCCACAGTAAACAACTATGTATGTTGTCATGTAAAATACTTTTTCTTGTAAAATAATGTTGTTTGTTTTCCCCAAAATGTCTCCATAATATTAAATTAACTAAACAGTGAATAAGCTATGATTCTAAAATGAAATAACATGCATTAAAATCCGCTTGTGATGAGATAATTGTCAAAACAGTAAAATCCTGCAATGTCGCTCTATAGGTAAGACTAGCGTATAGATTTCCCATAGGCGACAATGCTAGCATTAATAAGTGTATCTAAAATTCTGTTCATACATATATGACTTACTTATACTTGTTGGAAAGGTAATTCAGTCACGAATACAGTTACGAAGTGAAAAAAGCGTGTTCACCAATAAAACTTCTTCCAAAATCCATGCTCGTCTAAAATAAAGCAGTCCCGCACAGAATACTAAGTGAAAACACAGGAAATTGTCAAATTTTCAAAATTACCCTAAATATCCCCCAAATGCAAAAATTAATGCTCAAATATTATTTTCAAAGAGTAGAAAACATGCATTTAATATTTATGGCATTAGTTGACAAAAATGGTTTATTTTAAGCCAATAGTCCACCCTCTAACATGAAGTTCAGTCTCGAGCCATCAACATTAATTTTTGGCCAATCAGAGGCGAGATTCTATTTATAGGTGTCTTACCTATATACAAAACCCTGTTGTAACTGATTGTAAAAATTATTACCCAAACCTATACAGTATGTTATACCAAGTACACATCAAAAGAAATTTTTCAAAAATATGAAATATTAAAGAAATGGGGCCACTTTTACTCCAAGTGTACCATGCCCCCTTGGGCCGCGGTGGCCAAGTGGTTAAGATGTACCGACATATTACCACATGCCCTCCACCTCTGGGTCGCGAGTTCGAATCCCATGTGGGGCAGTTGCCAGGTACTGGCCGCTGGTCGGTGGTTTTTCTCCGGGTACTCCGGCTTTCCCCCCACCAACAAAACTGGCTCGTCCTTAAATGACCCTGGCTGTTAATAGGACGTTAAACTAATCAAACCAAAAACCAGTAAAAAATTAAACTCCATAGCCCCAGGCATTAACCCCTCCCCTGCCACAGTAAACAACTATGTATGTTGTCATGTAAAATACTTTTTCTTGTAAAATAATGTTGTTTGTTTTCCCCCAAAATGTCTCCATAATATTAAATTAACTAAACAGTGAATAAGCTATGATTCTAAAATGAAATAACATGCATTAAAATCCGCTTGTGATGAGATAATTGTCAAAACAGTAAAATCCTGCAATGTCGCTCTATAGGTAAGACTAGCGTATAGATTTCCCATAGGCGACAATGCTAGCATTAATAAGTGTATCTAAAATTCTGTTCATACATATATGACTTACTTATACTTGTTGGAAAGGTAATTCAGTCACGAATACAGTTACGAAGTGAAAAAAGCGTGTTCACCAATAAAACTTCTTCCAAAATCCATGCTCGTCTAAAATAAAGCAGTCCCGCACAGAATACTAAGTGAAAACACAGGAAATTGTCAAATTTTCAAAATTACCCTAAATATCCCCCAAATGCAAAAATTAATGCTCAAATATTATTTTCAAAGAGTAGAAAACATGCATTTAATATTTATGGCATTAGTTGACAAAAATGGTTTATTTTAAGCCAATAGTCCACCCTCTAACATGAAGTTCAGTCTCGAGCCATCAACATTAATTTTTGGCCAATCAGAGGCGAGATTCTATTTATAGGTGTCTTACCTATATATAGGTTAATTGTAACTGATTGTAAAAATTATTACCCAAACCTATACAGTATGTTATACCAAGTACACATCAAAAGAAATTTTTCAAAAATATGAAATATTAAAGAAATGGGGCCACTTTTACTCCAAGTGTACCATGCCCAGAGGGGCCGCGGTGGCCGAGTGGTTAAGATGTACCGACATATTACCACATGCCCTCCACCTCTGGGTCGCGAGTTCGAATCCCATGTGGGGCAGTTGCCAGGTACTGGCCGCTGGTCGGTGGTTTTTCTCCGGGTACTCCGGCTTTCCTCCACCAACAAACCTGGCACGTCCTTAAATGACCCTGGCTGTTAATAGGACGTTAAACTAATCAAACCAAAAACCAGTAAAAAATTAAACTCCATAGCCCCAGGCATTAACCCCTCCCTGCCACAGTAAACAACTATGTATGTTGTCATGTAAAATACTTTTTCTTGTAAAATAATGTTGTTTGTTTTCCCCAAAATGTCTCCATAATATTAAATTAACTAAACAGTGAATAAGCTATGATTCTAAAATGAAATAACATGCATTAAAATCCGCTTGTGATGAGATAATTGTCAAAACAGTAAAATCCTGCAATGTCGCTCTATAGGTAAGACTAGCGTATAGATTTCCCATAGGCGACAATGCTAGCATTAATAAGTGTATCTAAAATTCTGTTCATACATATATGACTTACTTATACTTGTTGGAAAGGTAATTCAGTCACGAATACAGTTACGAAGTGAAAAAAGCGTGTTCACCAATAAAACTTCTTCCAAAATCCATGCTCGTCTAAAATAAAGCAGTCCCGCACAGAATACTAAGTGAAAACACAGGAAATTGTCAAATTTTCAAAATTACCCTAAATATCCCCCAAATGCAAAAATTAATGCTCAAATATTATTTTCAAAGAGTAGAAAACATGCATTTAATATTTATGGCATTAGTTGACAAAAATGGTTTATTTTAAGCCAATAGTCCACCCTCTAACATGAAGTTCAGTCTCGAGCCATCAACATTAATTTTTGGCCAATCAGAGGCGAGATTCTATTTATAGGTGTCTTACCTATACAACACCCTGTTGTAACTGATTGTAAAAATTATTACCCAAACCTATACAGTATGTTATACCAAGTACACATCAAAAGAAATTTTTCAAAAATATGAAATATTAAAGAAATGGGGCCACTTTTACTCCAAGTGTACCATGCCCCCTTGGGCCGCGGTGGCCAAGTGGTTAAGATGTACCGACATATTACCACATGCCCTCCACCTCTGGGTCGCGAGTTCGAATCCCATGTGGGGCAGTTGCCAGGTACTGGCCGCTGGTCGGTGGTTTTTCTCCGGGTACTCCGGCTTTCCCCCACCAACAAACCTGGCTCGTCCTTAAATGACCCTGGCTGTTAATAGGACGTTAAACTAATCAAACCAAAAACCAGTAAAAAATTAAACTCCATAGCCCCAGGCATTAACCCCTCCCTGCCACAGTAAACAACTATGTATGTTGTCATGTAAAATACTTTTTCTTGTAAAATAATGTTGTTTGTTTTCCCCAAAATGTCTCCATAATATTAAATTAACTAAACAGTGAATAAGCTATGATTCTAAAATGAAATAACATGCATTAAAATCCGCTTGTGATGAGATAATTGTCAAAACAGTAAAATCCTGCAATGTCGCTCTATAGGTAAGACTAGCGTATAGATTTCCCATAGGCGACAATGCTAGCATTAATAAGTGTATCTAAAATTCTGTTCATACAAATATAACTTACTTATACTTGTTGGAAAGGTAATTCAGTCACGAATACAGTTACGAAGTGAAAAAAGCGTGTTCACCAATAAAACTTCTTCCAAAATCCATGCTCGTCTAAAATAAAGCAGTCCCGCACAGAATACTAAGTGAAAACACAGGAAATTGTCAAATTTTCAAAATTACCCTAAATATCCCCCAAATGCAAAAATTAATGCTCAAATATTATTTTCAAAGAGTAGAAAACATGCATTTAATATTTATGGCATTAGTTGACAAAAATGGTTTATTTTAAGCCAATAGTCCACCCTCTAACATGAAGTTCAGTCTCGAGCCATCAACATTAATTTTTGGCCAATCAGAGGCGAGATTCTATTTATAGGTGTCTTACCTATACAAAACCCTGTTGTAACTGATTGTAAAAATTATTACCCAAACCTATACAGTATGTTATACCAAGTACACATCAAAAGAAATTTTTCAAAAATATGAAATATTAAAGAAATGGGGCCACTTTTACTCCAAGTGTACCATGCCCCTTGGGCCGCGGTGGCCAAGTGGTTAAGATGTACCGACATATTACCACATGCCCTCCACCTCTGGGTCGCGAGTTCGAATCCCATGTGGGGCAGTTGCCAGGTACTGGCCGCTGGTCGGTGGTTTTTCTCCGGGTACTCCGGCTTTCCCCCACCAACAAACCTGGCTCGTCCTTAAATGACCCTGGCTGTTAATAGGACGTTAAACTAATCAAACCAAAAACCAGTAAAAAATTAAACTCCATAGCCCCAGGCATTAACCCCTCCCTGCCACAGTAAACAACTATGTATGTTGTCATGTAAAATACTTTTTCTTGTAAAATAATGTTGTTTGTTTTCCCCAAAATGTCTCCATAATATTAAATTAACTAAACAGTGAATAAGCTATGATTCTAAAATGAAATAACATGCATTAAAATCCGCTTGTGATGAAGATAATTGTCAAAACAGTAAAATCCTGCAATGTCGCTCTATAGGTAAGACTAGCGTATAGATTTCCCATAGGCGACAATGCTAGCATTAATAAGTGTATCTAAAATTCTGTTCATACATATATGACTTACTTATACTTGTTGGAAAGGTAATTCAGTCACGAATACAGTTACGAAGTGAAAAAAGCGTGTTCACCAATAAAACTTCTTCCAAAATCCATGCTCGTCTAAAATAAAGCAGTCCGCACAGAATACTAAGTGAAAACACAGGAAATTGTCAAATTTTCAAAATTACCCTAAATATCCCCCAAATGCAAAAATTAATGCTCAAATATTATTTTCAAAGAGAGCGACATTGCAGGATTTTACTGTTTTGACAATTATCTCATCACAAGCGGATTTTAATGCATGTTATTTCATTTTAGAATCATAGCTTATTCACTGTTTAGTTAATTTAATATTATGGAGACATTTTGGGGAAAACAAACAACATTATTTTACAAGAAAAAGTATTTTACATGACAACATATATAGTTGTTTACTGTGGCAGGGAGGGGTTAATGCCTGGGGCTATGGAGTTTAATTTTTTACTGGTTTTTGGTTTGATTAGTTTAACGTCCTATTAACAGCCAGGGTCATTTAAGGACGAGCCAGTTTTGTTGGTGGGGGAAAGCCGGAGTACCCGGAGAAAAACCACCGACCAGCGGCCAGTACCTGGCAACTGCCCCACATGGGATTCGAACTCGCGACCCAGAGGTGGAGGGCATGTGGTAATATGTCGGTACATCTTAACCACTTGGCCACCGCGGCCCAAGGGGGCATGGTACACTTGGAGTAAAAGTGGCCCCATTTCTTTAATATTTCATATTTTTGAAAAATTTCTTTTGATGTGTACTTGGTATAACATACTGTATAGGTTTGGGTAATAATTTTTACAATCAGTTACAATAGGGTTTTGTATATAGGTAAGACACCTATAAATAGAATCTCGCCTCTGATTGGCCAAAAATTAATGTTGATGGCTCGAGACTGAACTTCATGTTAGAGGGTGGACTATTGGCTTAAAATAAACCATTTTTGTCAACTAATGCCATAAATATTAAATGCATGTTTTCTACTCTTTGAAAATAATATTTGAGCATTAATTTTTGCATTTGGGGGATATTTAGGGTAATTTTGAAAATTTGACAATTTCCTGTGTTTTCACTTAGTATTCTGTGCGGGACTGCTTTATTTTAGACGAGCATGGATTTTGGAAGAAGTTTTATTGGTGAACACGCTTTTTTCACTTCGTAACTGTATTCGTGACTGAATTACCTTTCCAACAAGTATAAGTAAGTCATATATGTATGAACAGAATTTTAGATACACTTATTAATGCTAGCATTGTCGCCTATTTTACAATCAGTTACAACAGGGTTTTGTATAGAGCGACATTGCAGGATTTTACTGTTTTGACAATTATCTCATCACAAGCGGATTTTAATGCATGTTATTTCATTTTAGAATCATAGCTTATTCACTGTTTAGTTAATTTAATATTATGGAGACATTTTGGGGAAAACAAACAACATTATTTTACAAGAAAAAGTATTTTACATGACAACATATATAGTTGTTTACTGTGGCAGGGAGGGGTTAATGCCTGGGGCTATGGAGTTTAATTTTTTACTGGTTTTTGGTTTGATTAGTTTAACGTCCTATTAACAGCCAGGGTCATTTAAGGACGAGCCAGTTTTGTTGGTGGGGGAAAGCCGGAGTACCCGGAGAAAAAACCACCGACCAGCGGCCAGTACCTGGCAACTGCCCCACATGGGATTCGAACTCGCGACCCAGAGGTGGAGGGCATGTGGTAATATGTCGGTACATCTTAACCACTTGGCCACCGCGGCCCAAGGGGGCATGGTACACTTGGAGTAAAAGTGGCCCCATTTCTTTAATATTTCATATTTTTGAAAAATTTCTTTTGATGTGTACTTGGTATAACATACTGTATAGGTTTGGGTAATAATTTTTACAATCAGTTACAACAGGGTGTTGTATAGGTAAGACACCTATAAATAGAATCTCGCCTCTGATTGGCCAAAAATTAATGTTGATGGCTCGAGACTGAACTTCATGTTAGAGGGTGGACTATTGGCTTAAAATAAACCATTTTTGTCAACTAATGCCATAAATATTAAATGCATGTTTTCTACTCTTTGAAAATAATATTTGAGCATTAATTTTTGCATTTGGGGGATATTTAGGGTAATTTTGAAAATTTGACAATTTCCTGTGTTTTCACTTAGTATTCTGTGCGGGACTGCTTTATTTTAGACGAGCATGGATTTTGGAAGAAGTTTTATTGGTGAACACGCTTTTTTCACTTCGTAACTGTATTCGTGACTGAATTACCTTTCCAACAAGTATAAGTAAGTCATATATGTATGAACAGAATTTTAGATACACTTATTAATGCTAGCATTGTCGCCTATGGGAAATCTATACGCTAGTCTTACCTATAGAGCGACATTGCAGGATTTTACTGTTTTGACAATTATCTCATCACAAGCGGATTTTAATGCATGTTATTTCATTTTAGAATCATAGCTTATTCACTGTTTAGTTAATTTAATATTATGGAGACATTTTGGGGAAAACAAACAACATTATTTTACAAGAAAAACTATTGTACATGACAACATATATAGTTGTTTACTGTGGCAGGGAGGGGTTAATGCCTGGGGCTATGGAGTTTAATTTTTTACTGGTTTTTGGTTTGATTAGTTTAACGTCCTATTAACAGCCAGGGTCATTTAAGGACGAGCCAGTTTTGTTGGTGGGGGAAAGCCGGAGTACCCGGAGAAAAACCACCGACCAGCGGCCAGTACCTGGCAACTGCCCCACATGGGATTCGAACTCGCGACCCAGAGGTGGAGGGGCATGTGGTAATATGTCGGTACATCTTAACCACTTGGCCACCGCGGCCCAAGGGGGCATGGTACACTTGGAGTAAAAGTGGCCCCATTTCTTTAATATTTCATATTTTTGAAAAATTTCTTTTGATGTGTACTTGGTATAACATACTGTATAGGTTTGGGTAATAATTTTTACAATCAGTTACAACAGGGTGTTGTATAGGTAAGACACCTATAAATAGAATCTCGCCTCTGATTGGCCAAAAATTAATGTTGATGGCTCGAGACTGAACTTCATGTTAGAGGGTGGACTATTGGCTTAAAATAAACCATTTTTGTCAACTAATGCCATAAATATTAAATGCATGTTTTCTACTCTTTGAAAATAATATTTGAGCATTAATTTTTGCATTTGGGGGATATTTAGGGTAATTTTGAAAATTTGACAATTTCCTGTGTTTTCACTTAGTATTCTGTGCGGGACTGCTTTATTTTAGACGAGCATGGATTTTGGAAGAAGTTTTATTGGTGAACACGCTTTTTTCACTTCGTAACTGTATTCGTGACTGAATTACCTTTCCAACAAGTATAAGTAAGTCATATATGTATGAACAGAATTTTAGATACACTTATTAATGCTAGCATTGTCGCCTATGGGAAATCTATACGCTAGTCTTACCTATAGAGCGACATTGCAGGATTTTACTGTTTTGACAATTATCTCATCACAAGCGGATTTTAATGCATGTTATTTCATTTTAGAATCATAGCTTATTCACTGTTTAGTTAATTTAATATTATGGAGACATTTTGGGGAAAACAAACAACATTATTTTACAAGAAAAAGTATTTTACATGACAACATATATAGTTGTTTACTGTGGCAGGGAGGGGTTAATGCCTGGGGCTATGGAGTTTAATTTTTTACTGGTTTTTGGTTTGATTAGTTTAACGTCCTATTAACAGCCAGGGTCATTTAAGGACGAGCCAGTTTTGTTGGTGGGGGAAAGCCGGAGTACCCGGAGAAAAACCACCGACCAGCGGCCAGTACCTGGCAACTGCCCCACATGGGATTCGAACTCGCGACCCAGAGGTGGAGGGCATGTGGTAATATGTCGGTACATCTTAACCACTTGGCCACCGCGGCCCAAGGGGGCATGGTACACTTGGAGTAAAAGTGGCCCCATTTCTTTAATATTTCATATTTTTGAAAAATTTCTTTTGATGTGTACTTGGTATAACATACTGTATAGGTTTGGGTAATAATTTTTACAATCAGTTACAACAGGGTGTTGTATAGGTAAGACACCTATAAATAGAATCTCGCCTCTGATTGGCCAAAAATTAATGTTGATGGCTCGAGACTGAACTTCATGTTAGAGGGTGGACTATTGGCTTAAAATAAACCATTTTTGTCAACTAATGCCATAAATATTAAATGCATGTTTTCTACTCTTTGAAAATAATATTTGAGCATTAATTTTTGCATTTGGGGGATATTTAGGGTAATTTTGAAAATTTGACAATTTCCTGTGTTTTCACTTAGTATTCTGTGCGGGACTGCTTTATTTTAGACGAGCATGGATTTTGGAAGAAGTTTTATTGGTGAACACGCTTTTTTCACTTCGTAACTGTATTCGTGACTGAATATACCTTTCCAACAAGTATAAGTAAGTCATATATGTATGAACAGAATTTTAGATACACTTATTAATGCTAGCATTGTCGCCTATGGGAAATCTATACGCTAGTCTTACCTATAGAGCGACATTGCAGGATTTTACTGTTTTGACAATTATCTCATCACAAGCGGATTTTAATGCATGTTATTTCATTTTAGAATCATAGCTTATTCACTGATTAGTTAATTTAATAATTATGGAGACATTTTGGGGAAAACAAACAACATTATTTACAAGAAAAAGTATTTTACATGACAACATATATAGTTGTTTACTGTGGCAGGGAGGGGTTAATGCCTGGGGCTATGGAGTTTAATTTTTACTGGTTTTTTGGTTTGATTAGTTTAACGTCCTATTAACAGCCAGGGTCATTTAAGGACGAGCCAGTTTTGTTGGTGGGGGAAAGCCGGAGTACCCGGAGAAAAACCACCGACCAGCGGCCAGTACCTGGCAACTGCCCCACATGGGATTCGAACTCGCGACCCAGAGGTGGAGGGCATGTGGTAATATGTCGGTACAGATCTTAACCACTTTGGCCACCAAGCGCGGCCCCAAGGGGGCATGGTACACTTGGAGTAAAAGTGGCCCCCATTTCTTTAATATTTCATATTTTTGAAAAATTTCTTTGATGATGTACTTTGGTAAACATACTGTATAGTGTTTGGGTAATAATTTTTACAATCAGTTACAAACAGGGTGATTTGTATAGGTAAGACACCTATAAATAGAATCTCGCCTACTGATTGGCCAAAAATAAATGTTGAAGGATCGAGACTGAACTTCATGTTAGAGGGTGGACTATTGGCTTTAAAATAAACCATTTTTGGTCAACTAAGCCATAAATATAAAATGAACCATGTTTTTACTACTCTTTGAAAATAATATTTTTGAGTGCATTAATTTTTTGCATTTGGGGGAAATTTAAGGTAATTTAGAAAATTTGACAATTTCCTGAGTATTTTCACTTAGTATTCTGTGCGGGACTGCTATTATTTTAGACGAGCAATGGATTTTGGAAGAAGATTTATTGGTGAACACGCAATATTTTTCACCTTCGTTACCTGTATTCGTGACTGAAATTACCTTTCCCAACAATTATAAGTAAGTCATATATGTATGAACAGAATTTTTAGATACACTTATTAATGCTAGCATTGTCGCCTATGGGAAATCTATACGCTAGTCTTACCTATAGAGCGACATTGCAGGATTTTACTTGTTTTGACAATTATCTCATCACAAGCGGATTTTAATGCATGTATATTTCAATTTAGAATCATAGCTATATTCACTGTTTAGTTAATTTTAAATATTATGGAGACATTTTGGGGAAAACCAAACAACATATTTTTACAAGAAAAAGTATTTTAACATGACAACATATATAGTTGTTTATACTGTGGCAGGGAGGGGTTTAATGCCTGGGGCTAAGGAGTTATAAATATTTTTTACTGGTTTTTGGTTTTGATTTAGTTAACGTCCTATTACACAGCCAGGGTCATTTAAGGACGAGCCAGTTTTTTTGGTTGGAGGGGGAAAGCCGGAGTACCCGGAGAAAAACCACTACGAAACCAGCGCCAGTACCTGGCAACTGCCCCACATGGG
>NW_027188274.1:0-28818 GCF_041381155.1 Argopecten irradians
ATTCGACTGGATGTCATGACAAAATGGCGGCCTCCGCTTGACTTTTGCAACATATTTTGATGTTCAAATTCTGTAGAATGTGGGTTGTTGTTTCATTTCATATGATATTCTATGAAACTTGTCTAAAAAATTCTAATTTTCGCTCATCAAGGCTCACACAAATGCTCATCAAGTCCTGAACAATTAATCACTTTTTAGACTCGTATCATAAAATCTTGTATAAAATGAACACTCATTAAAGATCCTAGGTATACCATTGTTGATGTCGGTATTTCAGGAGGCAAATTATCACAGCGATGTGATGCTGGTAGGAATTGGCACCAACACTATGGCCAAATACCGTTTACCTACCGACTGTGAGCAGTCCAAGGTTCAACAATGCTGCTGTGAACTTCAACACCAGTACTGTGCATGTACCTACTAATGTATATGATAAAAGTAAGTATCTACAATATCTCCATAGTCTTTTGGCATAGTGTCACATCTATTTAGTTTGACAAATTGCAATTTTAACATAACTGTCCAAGAGCAGGAATTGGAGAAAAAAATTTGAGAAATATATATACAAGTTCCTAATATATACCCTCGTCATACAATGGGGAATTGGTATACATTTTTTATACAAAGTCATACCCATGTCCAGTCCATTCTGTCCCTAAGGGTCCTTGTTAGGTCATCTGACCCGAAGGGTCAGGATGACCTATTGTCATCATGCACCGTCTGTCGTCGTGCGCCGTGCGTAAACTTTACATTCAAACGACTTCTTCTAAATAACCAAAAGGCCCATGGTACTGATATTTGGCCTGTAGCATGCTGGGACAAAGGGCTACCAAGTTTGTTCAAAATGAAAATGACCATGACCTTCATTCAAGGTCACAGGGGTCAAAAAGGCTAAAATCTTTAAACGACTTCTTCTCAAGACCAGAAGGCCCAGGGTACTGATATTTGGCCTGTAGCATGCTGTGTTGAAGGGCTACCAAGTTTGTTCAAATAAATGACCTTGACCTTCATTCAAGGTCACAGGGATCAAATAGGTTAAAAATCCTTTAAACAACTTCTTGTGAATAACTCAGAAGCCTAGAGACCTGATATTGGGCCCGTAACATGCTTGGATGAAGGGCTACCAAGTTTGTTCAAATGAATGACCTTGATCTTCATTCAAGGTCATAGGGGTCAAATAGGCTAAAATCTTTAAATGACTTCTTCTCAAGAACAGAAAGGCCCAGGATATTCATAAAAGGCCTGCAGCATGCTGGGATGAAGTGCTACCAAGTTTGTTAAAATAAATGACCTTGACCTTCATTCAAGGTCACAGGGTCAAATAGCCTAAAAATCCTTTAAACAACTTCTTGTGAATAACTAAGAGGCCTAGAGACCTGATATTGGGCCTTGACAATGCTGGGATGAAGTGCTATCAAGTTTGTTCAAATGAATAACATTGATCTTCATTCAAGGTCACGGGTCAAAAAGGCTGAAATCTTGAAACGACTTCTTCTCAAGAACCAAAAGGCCCAGGATACTCATTATTGGGCATGTAGCATGCTGGGATGAAGGGCTACCAAGTTTGTTCAAATGAATGACCTTTAATTACCTTCATTTGAGGTCACAGAGGTCAAATAGGCTGAAATCTTTAAACGACTTCTTCTCAAGAACCAAAAGGCCCAGGATACTCATATTGGGCTTGCAGCATGCTTGGATGAAGGGCTACCAAGTGTGATAAAATGAATGACCTTGACCTTCATTCAAGGTCACAGGGGTCAAATTGGCTATAAAATATTTAAACGTAAAATATTTAAACGACTTCTTTAGAATAAGTAGGAGGTCTAGAGACCTGATATTGGGCCTTTGCAATGCTGGGATGAAGGGCTATCAAGTTTGTTCAAATGAATGACCTTGATCTTGATTGAAGGTCACAGGAGTCAAAAAAGCTTAAATCTTTAAAACAACTTCTTCTCAAGAACCAAAAGGCCCAGGATACTCTATTGGGCCTGCAGCACGCTGCTGGGATGAAGGGCTACCAAGTTTGTTCAAATGAATGACCTTGACGTTCATTCAAGGTCACAGGGGTAAAAAAGGTTAAAATCTTTAAACGACTTCTTGAGAATAAACTAGGAGGCCTAGAGACCTGATATTGGGCCTGTGACATGCTGGGATGAACTACATTGTGTTGTGCTAATAATCAGGTCATATTTTTTGTTGTTGAAAAATATACATGCAGACTGTTTAATTTAATTTCAGATGCCTTGATACAAAATGGAGTGAAATGGTCAGAAGCACTGAATGAGAGGATGCTGCAGAATGATAAAGAGATTAAAGGACTGACCTGGCAGTACTTTTGTAGTTCGGATGGCTTCTTCAGAGTATTTCCAGGTAAGTATCTGGTTAATTAGATATTATATACAGCTTTATGGTATTATATGGTAACCAATGCAGGAAGATGTTGTAGGACTGAGGTAGTACTTTATTCTATTTGTTTCCTGAATGTACCCACTTCAAAAAATCCAATACTTTAGAACACTGCTGACACCAGATATGTGGTGAGACTACAGACTAAAATTGACACTTAATAGATACCACATGAACAAAAACATTAGCACGCGTGAGCTAAACTGTCTGGACTGTATGTCTGAATACCTGTTTTATAAATGTCGGAGAAATTAATTCAGGGATGAAAATATCAAGAGACCGCTAATTGGACAGTGTGGAGGCCATATTACAATAACATTATGGATAATGTCGTAAGTCTGCATCCGCCTCCAAAGGCTTCCTATTACTCGTTTTTAATTCTGCGAATTATGATGATCTTCCCTTAATAACGTTGTGTGGCTAAGACAATATGTACAGTTCAGTAACACCTGAGGCTGGTGATTCACATGGTCTTGTTATCCTGCAGGCTAAAAACTGGTAGGCAAACTACCTAATATTTGATGTTAACACCTGCTTCCACAACTTAGTTACTATTCTGATTGATTCTCTGTTCAGCGAGTCTGCCCAACTTCATCAATTATTGTCTACAAGCTTATATACATCCTGGGATCCCGACAAAGGATATTACCATCTTTTTAAAGTATTACTAGCTCCATGACACCCGATACCAGACTTACTTTTGATATTTTATAGATGTTTTCTGTTAGTAATACAGCAGTGTAGTGGGATTGGACTTGGTCGATCATCGGTGACCTGAAGTAGCTCAGCGGTATAGCAAATTCGGCTAGTGTTCAAAGGTCCTGGGTTCAAATCTGTTACAGTAGTCCCACTCTATACGACCACTCTTATATACGACCACTCCACTGACAGTAAACTACCCCCTCTCAAGGACCTCCACAACCCGACCAACAAACGCTTAATTTTGGCCGAAAGTCCTAAGATCCACCCTAATGTTTATCTGGCCAATGACCGTCTGGAAGAATTGACCAAAGTGGTGGTTGGTCACATCATGGAGAGACTAATGTATTACAAATTGTACTGCAAGTTCTGATTGGGTTATGGTGTGAGATACACTAGGAATACGTTCACAAAGGATGCTATTAAAGTTAAATTTGATATTTTTTTTGACAAAGATGGTTAGATGGCATAGTGGTTACACACGACCTGTGACCAAGACAATTTGGAGTTGATTCCCCAGTCATATGTGAATAGGATCAAAAATCTAATTTGGTGGACTCTTTTTCCAGGTTATCTAGCTTCCTATCACATTAAAACATATATTGACAAAGTTCCAGCTTCTATTTGGACCAAAAGAAGTCATACAAAGTTCATTTACTTATTTGATAATAGTTGTTTATTTATTGGCTATGTATGTGTAACAGGGTGAGAGTAAGTGTGTCACCAGACAGACTTGAACCCACGACCAGTACTTATTGGTTCTCTTCCTCCCTCTAGTGCAAACTAAAAGGTGACTGTATTGGTGGTATCACTGTGTACTGTATTACGATGAACACCTGCTATGTATGTATTTCAACAGGTATCAGGTGGCCACAAGACAACAAGGAAGGCAACATAGATATGTTTGACTGCAGAGTGAGAAACTGGTAAGACAAATGCAAAGAGTGAAAAAAAAGTTAGGTCTTTAAGCCAAAAACTTTATGCACCTGTATGTGTGCAATGACCTCATCAAATTGTAATCAATTTTTACTTTTTTTTCACTTTCTGAATTACAAAATGGCCTATGGTCATCATGTTGGTACTGTAAGTTAAGGCAAGGCAGGACAATATTAAATAGAAAACCATACATCTTTGAAAGTCACTGTTAAAAGTAATCAAAGTATTAAAGGACATTCTTAAAATCATTTTGATGAAAGAAACTTAGAGTTTAAGATTGTTCAAACTAATGACCTTGACCTACCAGATTGTTCAAATGAAAGCTCTTGACCTACCATATTGTTCAAATTAATTATCTTGACCTAACATATTGTTCAAATTAACAACCTTGACATATCAGATTGTTCATATTAATGACCTTGACATACCAGATTGTTCCTATTAATGACCTTGACATACCAGATTGTTCATATTCATGACCTTGACTTACCATATTGTTCATATTGATGACCTTGACCTACCAGATTGTTCATATTAACGACCTTGACATACCAAATTGTTCATATTAATGACCTTGACATACCAGATTGTTCATATTGATGACCTTGACCAACCAGATTGTTCATATTGATGACCTTGACATACCAGATTGTTCATATTGATGACCTTGACATACCAAATTGTTCATATTAATGACCTTGACTTACCAGATTGTTCATATTGATGACCTTGACCTACCAGATTGTTCATATTAACGACCTTGACATACCAAATTGTTCATATTAATGACCTTGACATACCAGATTGTTCATATTGATGACCTTGACCAACCAGATTGTTTATGTTATCAACCTTGACATACCAGATTGTTCATATTGATGACCTTGACATACCAGATTGTTCATATTGATGACCTTGACATACCAGATTGTTCATATTAATGACCTTGACATACCAAATTGTTCATATTGATGACCTTGACATACCAGATTGTTCATATTCATGACCTTACATACCAGATTGTTCATATTCATGACAATGACATACCAGATTGTTCATATTGATGACCTTGACATACCAGATTGTTCTTATTAATGACCTTGACCCACCAGATTGTTTATGTTATCAACCTTGACATACCAGATTGTTCATATTGATGACCTTGACATACCAGATTGTTCATATTGATGACCTTGACCTACCAGATTGTTCATATTAACGACCTTGACATACCAAATTGTTCATATTAATGACCTTGACATACCAGATTGTTCATATTGATGACCTTGACCAACCAGATTGTTCATATTGATGACCTTGACATACCAGATTGTTCATATTGATGACCTTGACATACCAAATTGTTCATATTAATGACCTTGACTTACCAGATTGTTCATATTGATGACCTTGACCTACCAGATTGTTCATATTAACGACCTTGACATACCAAATTGTTCATATTAATGACCTTGACATACCAGATTGTTCATATTGATGACCTTGACCAACCAGATTGTTTATGTTATCAACCTTGACATACCAGATTGTTCATATTGATGACCTTGACATACCAGATTGTTCATATTGATGACCTTGACATACCAGATTGTTCATATTAATGACCTTGACATACCAAATTGTTCATATTGATGACCTTGACATACCAGATTGTTCATATTCATGACCTTGACATACCAGATTGTTCATATTCATGACAATGACATACCAGATTGTTCATATTGATGACCTTGACATACCAGATTGTTCTTATTAATGACCTTGACCCACCAGATTGTTTATGTTATCAACCTTGACATACCAGATTGTTCATATTGATGACCTTGACATACCAGATTGTTCATATTAATGACCTTGACATACCAGATTGTTCATATTCATGACCTTGACATACCAGATTGTTCATATTCATGACCTTGACATACCAGATTGTTCAAATTAATTATCTTGACCTACCGCTAAGGTCATTTTGTGGCACTAAGAGTTCATTTGACTCTTACTCTCTTGCCTTTTCTTCATTTCTGAGTTTAATATAAACATCAAATAAACATGATTATAATCAATATTTTCAGAACCCTGGAGAACCTATTAAATGAACTTTACATTACAGGTACATTGAATCGTCGTCCTCGCCTAAAAACGTGGTGATTTTGGTGGATACTAGTGGCAGTATGAAGGGACTAAGGATGGAGATTACTCGTAGTACTATAGAAAGGATTCTAGAAACCTTCAGCAGTAAAGACTATTTCAACATTATAGCAGTAAGTTTTTATTTTAATATCAGATTGAATCATTGGAATTACATAGCTCTCTTTGGCCGACAAAGTAAAGGGCCATACAAAATTGACTTTGACTTTTGTTTTATAAGCTTCAAAAAAAGTGATAAAAACTACTTTGTCAAGGTCATCAATGACTTCATAATCAGAAGTCATAAAATTTTGTATATTAATAAACTGATACCCTATAAAGTTTTTATTAGGTCACCTTAGACAAAGTCTCAAGTGACCTATTCTAATCGCTTTTTATTCGTCGTCGTATGTCGTGTGTTGTCTGTCGTGTGAATGTAAACAATTTATATTTTTGACTTCTTCTCCAAAACTGATGAAGCAAATTCAATGAAATTTTGCACTAACCTATTCAGGCATAAGGTCAATCAAAATTGTGAATTATATGGTCCCCACCCCCAGGGCTGTTGGAGGGGCCAAAAGGGTTGAAATGGCTAAAATTTCAAAAACCTCTTCTCCACTCGCAGATGTAGTAGAATCAAATACTCTTCATGGATTGAAAGGTCTCAAGGCCCTCTATCAAAATTGTGAATTTCATGGCCCTGGGGTCTCAGATTTTCCCCTGGGGAGGGGGTCAAATTTACTATAGTTTATATAGGGAAAACATATTATGAGAATTATTTGCTCAATTTTCATAGGAAATGAGTCAAACATGATTAGAATTAATATTCTGAGATAGCGTTTTAACATCATATCCATATGGGTTCCAGTTGTCCCTCAGGGGTCAGAGGGGTGGGGTCAAAAAAGGTCGGAATGGCTTAATTTTCAAAAATTTGTTTTAAATTCACAGATTTAATAGAACCAAATACTCTTCATAGATTGAAGGGTCTTATGGCCCTCTCCTGAATTCGTGAATTTCTGGGGTCTCGGATTTTCCCCTTGGGAGGGGGTCAAATTTACAGTAGTTTATACAGGAAAAACAAATTTATGAGCAATGCTTGCTAAATTTTCATATCTGAACTCAGGTGACCGTAAGGCCCATGGGCCTCTTGTTGGAAAAGATGTTAATGTCTATATGACAGTGATTGTATAACTCTGCTGTAAATAACTTGTGTGTTTTTTCTCCTCAGTTTAACAAGAATCTGACGTATTTAGACCCCTGTTTTAATGGGACGATGATGCAGGCTAATAAAGAGAATCGAGAGAGACTAGCAGGATACATACAGGACCTAAAGACCTCAAACATCGCCAGGTTTGACAAAGCCCTAACAGAAGCCTTTAATCTCTTTGACAGGGTGAGCAGGTTTTTTTTATTATTAAATTAAAGCTAATTTAATGTAGGAATCCTTATTTTTATTGACTATAATTGATGAATATTCATCAAGATAACATTTAAAAGAGCATCATGTCACACAATGCCAAGATCGGCTTTAACTTAATTAAAGCAAAGATTTCAATATATTCGCTATCACTCTTTCCAAAATGGTTCAGCTCCGGAGTAATTATAAATCAATAACAAAGAAAATAAATTGACTAATTTTGTCATTATTAAAACTAATTTGATCTGTGATGATTGAATATAGATGAATCTGTGCATCATAAAAGTAAACCCCTGCAAGTAAGTTCTGTTAACGAAACCATGAAATATGTACGCCACAGATTTGAAGTACTATACAGTAACTTGTTTGGGTATTATTAATAAGGACACATTTTTTGCTGAAAACTATTTATTACAGTTTCGTAATCTTACTTAAGTTGTAATATCATTGTAGGAGGAGGCGGCCTGGGGCTCCCCACTGTGTAACAAAGCTATCATGCTCATCACAGACGGAGCACCTGAGGGCTACGAAAAAATATTCGAGGAGAGGAATTGGAAAATAGGGAACAGAAAACCTGTGAGTTTAGGAAAGTAAATCAATGATTTTGACAATGTAAATGTAAAATATAACAGATTATAATGACTTTTGATAATGGAAATGTGAAATTTATCAGACAAATTGTAAGTAAGAATTGAAATCAATGACAATGCATTACAAGAAGTGCATGCATTGTAATGTAGTGCGGAAGATATCAAGAAATCACAAGAGAAATAAACAGTGGGGAAAAAATTATGTTAATTATGAGGTATTCATCTTATTTCATCTTAACTGAGTTATCCTGTTTTGATTGTCTTTAAAGGTACGAATGTTCACTTTTCTGATCGGTCGAGAAGTATCGGACAATAGAAACGCCAAATGGATGGCTTGTGCAAATAAAGGTAATCCACATATTCCAATTTTCTCAAGACATCAGTAGGAAGGACTACAAATTCAATTTTTGTTCCCAGTCCACGAAATTTGGATGCATGGAGGCATATCTTTTACCCATGTCTGTCTTGTTGCATTACATGTCTATATTTCAGCTAGTTTTGTTGCCTCTCAAATTTCATATAGAGGTTTGGGGATGGGGGCTATAAGCCTTTGCAGCTTTTGTTTTCCACATAGACACATACAGGTTTTAGATCATCATTCTCTCTTTTTATAGTACAGAGTTATCTACCTTTTCATATATAATTAGCTCAGTTTATGTAATTTACTGTACAAAAACAAGACGTTATGCTCAAAATATATGCGTGATATGAATATGTAAAGTTGTATCAGTTGTATATAGTTTCTGGGAACTTGGTTTTCCTTTCACTTAATTCTCATATGCTTCAATCTTGGGCAATAAAGTTGATTTAATGCAATTAAACTTCTTTAACAAATTTCACAACAGCTGTAGGTAGAAACGAAGATAATTATTATGTATATATTTCATCTACATACAGGTTACTATTCTCATATTTCAACATTGGCTGATGTCTCAGAAAATGTACAGGTAGGTCAAATTAGAAAACACAGATAATTTGTTAAAGTAGAAAAAACCGCTTTTCAGTTTTACAGGCCCTGATATCTCACAACAAAAAGTACTGAATTAAGTATAAACTCAAATTTTATTCATCATGTACCTTAAGTAAAGGAAAAAAAATACAGCAGTTGTAATTCTTTTGATATTTTCTGTGGAAATAATTGTCTTAGAAATTATCCATTTGAAATTTTATTGTACACAGCTACGTACCTTAAGACTGAATACAATGCCATTGTCTTATCTACCTTTGTTCTATCTACAGCATTACCTGAAGGTGTTGAGTCGTCCGATGGTGATACAAAGGAAAGGAAACGCCATCTGGACACCGGTGTACGCCGATTATTCCACGGAGGTCTCCCCCGACTTATCTGATGTATGTCATTACACATACCATAAACAACTTATTTTCATATGCGAATAAATTTATCAAATTCCACAGGCAATCAGAATTAGCAAAAATTAATTGCTGTGGAATAAATTTGACTACAAGTACAATTGAGCTTTTAAATGTAAATTATGAAATTAAATCACCATAAAATGTAAGATATTAAACAGGTTATCTCTGGGTCTCAGTTTTAATAGAAAGGATCTAAAATTATGGGAGGCTAAATTATATATTATGTGTAGAAATTGATCACATTTGATTTCTCGAAATAGTTTTATTACACATTTCTGTCTTTCTTTATGTATGGCATGGGTATTATATATGAAAAGGAAAACAGGTAGAATTTAATTAATGTAAAATTTAATTTCCTGTATAATACGACCTAGCCTGACCCGACTGTCTGACCTAACTTTGAGTTTTTGTTTACAGGGTCTGAAGTTTTTGACCTCCTATGCCCTACCTGTGTTTGATCTGAAAGATGAATCCGTAAGTATTTAATGTGGTGTATAGTTTGTCTTCAAACTTGATAAATCAAATAATTTGGAACAAATTACCAATATTGGTAATAGAGTTATTATTTCATCTAATTTTGTTCCATTAAATAAATATGATTCAAGGTCACAGGGTTCAGATATGCTAAAATATTTAAACAATTTCCTATCAACAAGAAATAGACTAGGAGATCTCCTGAAGGGCTGCCAACTTTGCTCAAATGAATGGACTTAATTTGTTCAAGCAAGGTCATCTTCATCATTCATAGTGCTCAGCATTAAGGGAGTGGGATGACTTGTTAGCCCGTTTTTAGTATATTGTGATTGGGTGGGGTGTGCTGTTCTGTGTCTTCAGCAGCATGTTTCAGTGAGATAGCACTGTAAAAAGGGCATTACATGATAAGGCATAACACGGACATTCACACACCGCAACACATTACACACATGGGTGGTCGTCCTTAATTGACTCTGGACATTAAACTTGTGCCCATTTTGACTCAGTTTGATTCAGTTTTAGTTAGACTTGATAACATATTTTCTAGTGTTGGAAATCAGTTAAGATTTCATCATCGATGATCGGATAAAAAATTTTAGTGTAAACTGATTGATTTTCGATTATTAATCGGTTACTCTTTTGTTACGTAATTTCTTAGAAATGTTAGTTATTTTTAACAATGGCATGAATTTTGTTGATTTCAGTTATCAAAATTTCATATTTGGACATGCCCTAACAGGTTTTTTAGGTGTTTTTTTTTTAAGCTTTTCATGCTTTCATTTGCTTAAGATGTTACCTAATAAAATGGCTGCCATGAAGGCATTTTGTTTTCATACTGGCTTTATTCTGTATAGTTTGAGAATCCTAATTTATTATCAGATTGACTCAAGTCAATGTAACAATCTTTATTGATGAACCTTTTAGGCATATAATTATACATATATATTTCTCTCATATCAGTCCGTGTTTGATAGAGTTTGCCCATGTAAGATAGCTATGTAAGATAAATCTTTCTCTCATATCAGGCTATGTTATAAAGAGTTTGCCAATGTAAGATAGCTATGTAAGATAAATCTATCTTACATGGCATTTCACGCGCGCGGATTAATTTGTGTTACATGGAGACAACTGTTGAAATATGCCATCTAGGCCTACCTGTTGCACAGGGGCACGTAAATGCTGTTAAATATATATAATATTTTGATCATGTGTGCATCGTATCCTATTAGAATATGACGTACATGTATATCTACTAGGCGTAATCATTAATGAATATGTTGCGTGCCCCTGTGTCACGTCATCCGGTTAGGCCTAAGTCCAAAAATGACCGACTATCATGTCCCGTACTGTAGCATGCATGTTTCTGTTAACTTACTGACAACACACACAATCGCTAAATGATTATAGAACTCTGAATGATAGACACAAATTGATGATTTCAAACATGCTGTCGAACATGAAAACCACATATTATAGTTAACGTACGATAACCTACCATCTGAGCGAGAACAGTCCTCCGCTTCGCTTCTAAACAAGAATCACGTTTAAATACGTACAATCCTGTATCACAACAAAGGTCGGACACTCGTATCGAAATCATGTTCGCTGGATCCCATATGAACAACTGTGAAAAATGTTGATACAACAAAACAAGCTCCAAAATCAAAACATCGTCTGATCATGGTGATCGAGAGCGACTCGGAGTAGCCTTGACCGCCAATATCAGAATGGAATTCCGACGAAAGTCGTGACGTCACGTATGACGCAGTGCTTTGACTGAAGTGACAAAACAGTGAAAATTACCGCTACGTTTCTTCAAAATGACAACAAATTTGTAGTTAGAACTGAAATACATGTGCCACACAAAATCAATCTTTTCTCTTTGATTGTTTTTTGTTTTGTACATTGGCGCTATATATTTCGCGGATGTACGCAAACGTGTACCATGTGATCGGGTACAGGAAAAAAGTCGGTCAGGCCGCGAAATATTTTTAAGAGAATTATACATTCACCCAGATAAGATACAACAAAAGGATCTTATTTTGTCCGCAAACTTTCAGTTTGCCAAAAACGGGTATGCTTTTCAAGGACATCTTATTGTTTTAGCATAAAATTATGTAATAAAAAATCGGAAAAAATGAAGTAAAATGAGGGACCGGCAGGAAATTTGGTAATGATATGAGAGAAAAAGACTCTTTCATATGTACACATGGAGGATAGGGGATATTTTCCCACCCTCGGGGTCAGAAAATGTGGTAAAACCCTCGGCAAGCCTCGGGTTTTACCACATTTTCTGACCCCTCGGGTGGAATACCCCTATCCTCCATGTGTACATATGAAAGAGTCTTATAATCTTCTTCAGTATAGCGCCAATGATACAAAAAAAAACATATCAAAGAGAAAAGATTGATTTGTGTGGCACATGTATTTCAGTTCAAACTCCGAATTTATCGAACGTCTTTTGAAGAATGTCATGAGCAGATGATTGAAATATGACAGCACTGTTTTGTTCGCATACTTCAGTCAAAGCACGGACATATAGATAACTATGACGTCACAGACTTTCGTCAGGAATTCTCAATTCTTCTTTGAGCTTCTATCTCAGTCTTTCTCTCCCAGTCGCACCTCGTATTGGATCACATATCAGACGATGTTATGATTTCTTTTCTAGCCCTCATGTTGTAGGGTAGCAACATGTAGTTACAGCGGTTCATATTGTGGAATCCATTAGCTTACAGTATTATGAAACCGTTACTTTCATGTGTAAAAACGACCAAAATTTACGTTCATGTGTTCGGAGTAGGGATTGTGACATATCCACCAATTTAAACCAGTGTATTCAAACTTGAATTAGTAAAGCGAAGTCGTGAGGTCAAGTTTGTATCGTTTCATTGACGTTTCTGTAGGAGACTTTGTTTATCCGCTTTCAACGAATTAACTTGATGAATGTGTGGTGTTCAATCTTCATATCTGCGGGCGATGTGTTGAAATCATCAATTTGTGTCTATCATAAACAGACTTCTATAAATCACTTAGCGGATTACACCATGGCTTGGTGTTGTCAGTGAATGTTTGAACATGGAAAAGCATGCTACTAGTACAGGTGATTAGCAATGATAAGTCAGTGGTACTATCATAGGGTTTTGGTGATACTTTAGGACTGCTTAAATCGGCCCCCCTCCCCCCCCCTTGACCCCCCCCGCCCGCCTGACTACAGGGTAACACTTGATCGGAGACGCAACATATTTCATATTCAGCTGATTACCCGTACCCTAGTAGGAATTTATACTTTATGTGTACAAAAAAATAAATTAATTAGTATACAGATAACCGCCCCCCATGACAATCACCCATTTATTCGTTCTAAATTGCTATGAGCGAGATGGAGGGGGGGTTACTTCGGATGTCAAACAGTGAAATCAAAAACTTTAAATTTTTATTAACAGAAATCTTTCGATAATAAGCAATACTCTAGAGCCTTGATGGAATATTGTCTAAATCAGTTGTCTCTAACATGTAACACAAGTATTAATGACCGCAAATTTAGCAGTATATGTTAAAGTAAATGCCCCCGATTGTTAAGCTTAAATGGATTGGTAAGTTCAATTCTTCACTCTTTATCATTCAAAAGTACTGACTAGCAAGAGGATACGGATAGCTAGCATTGGCTAAACTTCATTTTATGATAATTCCTGATAAAGTGACTATCTGTTCATCAATAAAGATTGTTTACAATTTGACTTAAAAGGAGTCAATCTGATAATAAATTAGGATTCTCAAACTATACAGAATAAAGCCAGTATGAAAACAAAATGCCTTCATGGCAGCCATTTTATTAGGTAACATCTTAAGCAAATGAAAGCATGAAAAGCTTAAAAAAAAAAACACCTAAAAAACCTGTTAGGGCATGTCCAAATATGAAATTTTGATAACTGAAATCAACAAAATTCATGCCATTGTTTAAAAATAACTAACATTTCTAAGAAATTACGTAAACAAAAGAGTAACCAATTAATAATCGAAAATCAATCAGTTTTACACTAAAATTTTTTATCCGATCATCGATGATGAAATCTTTAACTGATTTCCAACACTAGAAAATATGTTATCATAGTCTAACTAAAACTGAATCAAACTGAGTCAAAATGGGCACAAGTTTAATGTCCAGAGTCAATTAAGGACGACCACGCCATGTGTGTAATGTGTTGCGGTGTGTGAATGTCCGTGTTATGCCTTATCATGTAATGCCCCTTTTTACAGTGCTATCTCACTGAAACATGCTGCTGAAGACACAGAACAGCACACCCCACCCAATCACACAATATACTAAAAACGGGCTAACAAGTCATCCCACTCCCTTAAGAGCTGAGCCCAAATAAGTAGAATTTGTATTTTATCCTTAGTTTTGATAAATGAGATGACCTAGCCTTGAACAAATTAAGTCCATTTTCATTTGAGCATAAGATGGCAGCCCTTCCTGGAGATCTCCTAGTCGTATTTTCTTGTTGATAAGAATTTGTTTATATATATTTTAGCATATCTGAACCCTTTGACCTTGAATCATATTTATATAATTGGAACCAATAATTAGATGAACACTAATTATCTCTAGTTACCATAATATTGTAAATTTGTTTCGCACAATTAATTGATTTTATCAAGTTTGCATGACAAACTATTACACCACATTAAAAAACGTAACGGGATTTCATCTTTCCATGGTCAAACTCAACAGGGCAGTAGTGCTTAGTTATTGTCAAATACTTCAGACCCTGTAAACAAAAACTCAAAGTTAGGTCAGACAGTCGGGTCAGGCTAGGTCGTATTATACAGGAAATTAAATTTTACATTAATTAAATTCTACCTGTTTTCCTTTTCATATATAATACCCATGCCATACATAAAGAAAGACAGAAATGTGTAATAAAACTATTTCGAGAAATCAAATGTGATCAATTTCTACACATAATATATAATTTAGCCTCCCATAATTTTAGTTCCTTTCTATTAAAACTGAGACCCAGAGATAACCTGTTTAATATCTTACATTTTATGGTGATTTAATTTCATAATTTACATTTAAAAGCTCAATTGTACTTGTAGTCAAATTTATTCCACAGCAATTAATTTTTGCTAATTCTGATTGCCTGTGGAATTTGATAAATTTATTCGCATATGAAAATAAGTTGTTTTATGGTATGTGTAATGACATACATCAGATAAGTCGGGGGAGACCTCCGTGGAATAATCGGCGTACACCGGTGTCCAGATGGCGTTTCCTTTCCTTTGTATCACCATCGGACGACTCAACACCTTCAGGTAATGCTGTAGATAGAACAAAGGTAGATAAGACAATGGCATTGTATTCAGTCTTAAGGTACGTAGCTGTGTACAATAAAATTTCAAATGGATAATTTCTAAGACAATTATTTCCACAGAAAATATCAAAAGAATTACAACTGCTGTATTTTTTTTCCTTTACTTAAGGTACATGATGAATAAAATTTGAGTTTATACTTAATTCAGTACTTTTTGTTGTGAGATATCAGGGCCTGTAAAACTGAAAAGCGGTTTTTTCTACTTTAACAAATTATCTGTGTTTTCTAATTTGACCTACCTGTACATTTTCTGAGACATCAGCCAATGTTGAAATATGAGAATAGTAACCTGTATGTAGATGAAATATATACATAATAATTATCTTCGTTTCTACCTACAGCTGTTGTGAAATTTTGTTAAAGAAGTTTAATTGCAAATGAGAATTTGAACGGAAAAAATCAGAAACTTTATTGCCAAGATTGAAGGCATATGTTTTGAATTAAGTGAAAGGAAAACCAAGTTCCCAGAAACTTATATACAACTGATACAACTTACAAAACATATTTCATATCACGCTTATATTTTGAGCATAACGTCTTTTGTTTTGTACAGTAAATTACATAAAATGAGCTAATTATATATGAAAAAGGTAGTTTTTAAACTCTTGTACTATCCACAAAAGAGAGAACTTTTTGATGTTATCTAAAACCTGTATGTGTCTATGTGGAAAACAAAAGCTGCAAAGGCTTAAAGTTGCCCCCCCATCCCCAAACCTCTATATGAAATTTGAGAGGCAACAAAACTAGCTGAAATATAGACATGTAATGCAACAAGACAGACATGGGTAAAAGATATGCCTCCATGCATCCAAATTTCGTGGACTGGGAACAAAAATTGAATTTGTAGTCCTTCCTACTGATGTCTTGAGAAAATTGGAATATGTGGATTACCTTTATTTGCACAAGCCATCCATTTGGCGTTTCTATTGTCCGATACTTCTCGACCGATCAGAAAAGTGAACATTCGTACCTTTAAAGACAATCAAAACAGGATAACTCAGTTAAGATGAAATAAGATGAGAATACCTCATAATTAACATAATTTTTTCCCCACTGTTTATTTCTCTTGTGATTTCTTGATATCTTCCGCACTACATTACAATGCATGCACTTCTTGTAATGCATTGTCATTGATTTCAATTCTTACTTACAATTTGTCTGATAAATTTCACATTTCCATTATCAAAAGTCATTATAATCTGTTATATTTTACATTTACATTGTCAAAATCATTGATTTACTTTCCTAAACTCACAGGTTTTCTGTTCCCTATTTTCCAATTCCTCTCCTCGAATATTTTTTCGTAGCCCTCAGGTGCTCCGTCTGTGATGAGCATGATAGCTTTGTTACACAGTGGGGAGCGCCCAGGCCGCCTCCTCCTACAATGATATTACAACTTAAGTAAGATTACGAAACTGTAATAAATAGTTTTCAGCAAAAAATGTGTCCTTATTAATAATACCCAAACAAGTTACTGTATAGTACTTCAAATCTGTGGCGTACATATTTCATGGTTTCGTTAACAGAACTTACTTGCAGGGGTTTACTTTTATGATGCACAGATTCATCTATATTCAATCATCACAGATCAAATTAGTTTTAATAATGACAAAATTAGTCAATTTATTTTCTTTGTTATTGATTTATAATTACTCCGGAGCTGAACCATTTTGGAAAGAGTGATAGCGAATATATTGAAATCTTTGCTTTAATTAAGTTAAAGCCGATCTTGGCATTGTGTGACATGATGCTCTTTTAAATGTTATCTTGATGAATATTCATCAATTATAGTCAATAAAAATAAGGATTCCTACATTAAATTAGCTTTAATTTAATAATAAAAAAAACCTGCTCACCCTGTCAAAGAGATTAAAGGCTTCTGTTAGGGCTTTGTCAAACCTGGCGATGTTTGAGGTCTTTAGGTCCTGTATGTATCCTGCTAGTCTCTCTCGATTCTCTTTATTAGCCTGCATCATCGTCCCATTAAAACAGGGGTCTAAATACGTCAGATTCTTGTTAAACTGAGGAGAAAAAACACACAAGTTATTTACAGCAGAGTTATACAATCACTGTCATATAGACATTAACATCTTTTCCAACAAGAGGCCCATGGGCCTTACGGTCACCTGAGTTCAGATATGAAAATTTAGCAAGCATTGCTCATAAATTTGTTTTTCCTGTATAAACTACTGTAAATTTGACCCCCTCCCAAGGGGAAAATCCGAGACCCCAGAAATTCACGAATTCAGGAGAGGGCCATAAGACCCTTCAATCTATGAAGAGTATTTGGTTCTATTAAATCTGTGAATTTAAAACAAATTTTTGAAAATTAAGCCATTCCGACCTTTTTTGACCCCACCCCTCTGACCCCTGGGGGACAACTGGAACCCATATGGATATGATGTTAAAACGCTATCTCAGAATATTAATTCTAATCATGTTTGACTCATTTCCTATGAAAATTGAGCAAATAATTCTCATAATATGTTTTCCCTATATAAACTATAGTAAATTTGACCCCCTCCCCAGGGGAAAATCTGAGACCCCAGGGCCATGAAATTCACAATTTTGATAGAGGGCCTTGAGACCTTTCAATCCATGAAGAGTATTTGATTCTACTACATCTGCGAGTGGAGAAGAGGTTTTTGAAATTTTAGCCATTTCAACCCTTTTGGCCCCTCCAACAGCCCTGGGGGTGGGGACCATATAATTCACAATTTTGATTGACCTTATGCCTGAATAGGTTAGTGCAAAATTTCATTGAATTTGCTTCATCAGTTTTGGAGAAGAAGTCAAAAATATAAATTGTTTACATTCACACGACAGACAACACACGACATACGACGACGGATAAAAAGCGATTAGAATAGGTCACTTGAGACTTTGTCTAAGGTGACCTAATAAAAACTTTATAGGGTATCAGTTTATTAATATACAAAATTTTATGACTTCTGATTATGAAGTCATTGATGACCTTGACAAAGTAGTTTTTATCACTTTTTTTGAAGCTTATAAAACAAAAGTCAAAGTCAATTTTGTATGGCCCTTTACTTTGTCGGCCAAAGAGAGCTATGTAATTCCAATGATTCAATCTGATATTAAAATAAAAACTTACTGCTATAATGTTGAAATAGTCTTTACTGCTGAAGGTTTCTAGAATCCTTTCTATAGTACTACGAGTAATCTCCATCCTTAGTCCCTTCATACTGCCACTAGTATCCACCAAAATCACCACGTTTTTAGGCGAGGACGACGATTCAATGTACCTGTAATGTAAAGTTCATTTAATAGGTTCTCCAGGGTTCTGAAAATATTGATTATAATCATGTTTATTTGATGTTTATATTAAACTCAGAAATGAAGAAAAGGCAAGAGAGTAAGAGTCAAATGAACTCTTAGTGCCACAAAATGACCTTAGCGGTAGGTCAAGATAATTAATTTGAACAATCTGGTATGTCAAGGTCATGAATATGAACAATCTGGTATGTCAAGGTCATGAATATGAACAATCTGGTATGTCAAGGTCATTAATATGAACAATCTGGTATGTCAAGGTCATCAATATGAACAATCTGGTATGTCAAGGTTGATAACATAAACAATCTGGTGGGTCAAGGTCATTAATAAGAACAATCTGGTATGTCAAGGTCATCAATATGAACAATCTGGTATGTCATTGTCATGAATATGAACAATCTGGTATGTCAAGGTCATGAATATGAACAATCTGGTATGTCAAGGTCATCAATATGAACAATTTGGTATGTCAAGGTCATTAATATGAACAATCTGGTATGTCAAGGTCATCAATATGAACAATCTGGTATGTCAAGGTCATCAATATGAACAATCTGGTATGTCAAGGTTGATAACATAAACAATCTGGTTGGTCAAGGTCATCAATATGAACAATCTGGTATGTCAAGGTCATTAATATGAACAATTTGGTATGTCAAGGTCGTTAATATGAACAATCTGGTAGGTCAAGGTCATCAATATGAACAATCTGGTAAGTCAAGGTCATTAATATGAACAATTTGGTATGTCAAGGTCATCAATATGAACAATCTGGTATGTCAAGGTCATCAATATGAACAATCTGGTTGGTCAAGGTCATCAATATGAACAATCTGGTATGTCAAGGTCATTAATATGAACAATTTGGTATGTCAAGGTCGTTAATATGAACAATCTGGTAGGTCAAGGTCATCAATATGAACAATCTGGTATGTCAAGGTCATCAATATGAACAATCTGGTATGTCAAGGTTGATAACATAAACAATCTGGTGGGTCAAGGTCATTAATAAGAACAATCTGGTATGTCAAGGTCATCAATATGAACAATCTGGTATGTCATTGTCATGAATATGAACAATCTGGTATGTAAGGTCATGAATATGAACAATCTGGTATGTCAAGGTCATCAATATGAACAATTTGGTATGTCAAGGTCATTAATATGAACAATCTGGTATGTCAAGGTCATCAATATGAACAATCTGGTATGTCAAGGTCATCAATATGAACAATCTGGTATGTCAAGGTTGATAACATAAACAATCTGGTTGGTCAAGGTCATCAATATGAACAATCTGGTATGTCAAGGTCATTAATATGAACAATTTGGTATGTCAAGGTCGTTAATATGAACAATCTGGTAGGTCAAGGTCATCAATATGAACAATCTGGTATGTCAAGGTCATTAATATGAACAATTTGGTATGTCAAGGTCATCAATATGAACAATCTGGTATGTCAAGGTCATCAATATGAACAATCTGGTTGGTCAAGGTCATCAATATGAACAATCTGGTATGTCAAGGTCATTAATATGAACAATTTGGTATGTCAAGGTCGTTAATATGAACAATCTGGTAGGTCAAGGTCATCAATATGAACAATATGGTAAGTCAAGGTCATGAATATGAACAATCTGGTATGTCAAGGTCATTAATAGGAACAATCTGGTATGTCAAGGTCATTAATATGAACAATCTGATATGTCAAGGTTGTTAATTTGAACAATATGTTAGGTCAAGATAATTAATTTGAACAATATGGTAGGTCAAGAGCTTTCATTTGAACAATCTGGTAGGTCAAGGTCATTAGTTTGAACAATCTTAAACTCTAAGTTTCTTTCATCAAAATGATTTTAAGAATGTCCTTTAATACTTTGATTACTTTTAACAGTGACTTTCAAAGATGTATGGTTTTCTATTTAATATTGTCCTGCCTTGCCTTAACTTACAGTACCAACATGATGACCATAGGCCATTTTGTAATTCAGAAAGTGAAAAAAAAGTAAAAATTGATTACAATTTGATGAGGTCATTGCACACATACAGGTGCATAAAGTTTTTGGCTTAAAGACCTAACTTTTTTTTCACTCTTTGCATTTGTCTTACCAGTTTCTCACTCTGCAGTCAAACATATCTATGTTGCCTTCCTTGTTGTCTTGTGGCCACCTGATACCTGTTGAAATACATACATAGCAGGTGTTCATCGTAATACAGTACACAGTGATACCACCAATACAGTCACCTTTTAGTTTGCACTAGAGGGAGGAAGAGAACCAATAAGTACTGGTCGTGGGTTCAAGTCTGTCTGGTGACACACTTACTCTCACCCTGTTACACATACATAGCCAATAAATAAACAACTATTATCAAATAAGTAAATGAACTTTGTATGACTTCTTTTGGTCCAAATAGAAGCTGGAACTTTGTCAATATATGTTTTAATGTGATAGGAAGCTAGATAACCTGGAAAAAGAGTCCACCAAATTAGATTTTTGATCCTATTCACATATGACTGGGGAATCAACTCCAAATTGTCTTGGTCACAGGTCGTGTGTAACCACTATGCCATCTAACCATCTTTGTCAAAAAAAATATCAAATTTAACTTTAATAGCATCCTTTGTGAACGTATTCCTAGTGTATCTCACACCATAACCCAATCAGAACTTGCAGTACAATTTGTAATACATTAGTCTCTCCATGATGTGACCAACCACCACTTTGGTCAATTCTTCCAGACGGTCATTGGCCAGATAAACATTAGGGTGGATCTTAGGACTTTCGGCCAAAATTAAGCGTTTGTTGGTCGGGTTGTGGAGGTCCTTGAGAAGGGGTAGTTTACTGTCAGTGGAGTGGTCGTATATAAGAGTGGTCGTATAGAGTGGGACTACTGTAACAGATTTGAACCCAGGACCTTTGAACACTAGCCGAATTTGCTATACCGCTGAGCTACTTCAGGTCACCGATGATCGACCAAGTCCAATCCCACTACACTGCTGTATTACTAACAGAAAACATCTATAAAATATCAAAAGTAAGTCTGGTATCGGGTGTCATGGAGCTAGTAATACTTTAAAAAGATGGTAATATCCTTTGTCGGGATCCCAGGATGTATATAAGCTTGTAGACAATAATTGATGAAGTTGGGCAGACTCGCTGAACAGAGAATCAATCAGAATAGTAACTAAGTTGTGGAAGCAGGTGTTAACATCAAATATTAGGTAGTTTGCCTACCAGTTTTAGCCTGCAGGATAACAAGACCATGTGAATCACCAGCCTCAGGTGTTACTGAACTGTACATATTGTCTTAGCCACACAACGTTATTAAGGGAAGATCATCATAATTCGCAGAATTAAAACGAGTAATAGGAAGCCTTTGGAGGCGGATGCAGACTTACGACATTATCCATAATGTATTGTAATATGGCCTCCACACTGTCCAATTAGCGGTCTCTTGATATTTTCATCCCTGAATTAATTTCTCCGACATTTATAAAACAGGTATTCAGACATACAGTCCAGACAGTTTAGCTCACGCGTGCTAATGTTTTTGTTCATGTGGTATCTATTAAGTGTCAATTTTAGTCTGTAGTCTCACCACATATCTGGTGTCAGCAGTGTTCTAAAGTATTGGATTTTTTGAAGTGGGTACATTCAGGAAACAAATAGAATAAAGTACTACCTCAGTCCTACAACATCTTCCTGCATTGGTTACCATATAATACCATAAAGCTGTATATAATATCTAATTAACCAGATACTTACCTGGAAATACTCTGAAGAAGCCATCCGAACTACAAAAGTACTGCCAGGTCAGTCCTTTAATCTCTTTATCATTCTGCAGCATCCTCTCATTCAGTGCTTCTGACCATTTCACTCCATTTTGTATCAAGGCATCTGAAATTAAATTAAACAGTCTGCATGTATATTTTTCAACAACAAAAAATATGACCTGATTATTAGCACAACACAATGTAGTTCATCCCAGCATGTCACAGGCCCAATATCAGGTCTCTAGGCCTCCTAGTTATTCTCAAGAAGTCGTTTAAAGATTTTAACCTTTTTTACCCCTGTGACCTTGAATGAACGTCAAGGTCATTCATTTGAACAAACTTGGTAGCCCTTCATCCCAGCGTGCTGCAGGCCCAATAGAGTATCCTGGGCCTTTTGGTTCTTGAGAAGAAGTTGTTTAAAGATTTAAGCTTTTTTGACTCCTGTGACCTTCAATCAAGATCAAGGTCATTCATTTGAACAAACTTGATAGCCCTTCATCCCAGCATTGCAAAGGCCCAATATCAGGTCTCTAGACCTCCTACTTATTCTAAAGAAGTCGTTTAAATATTTTACGTTTAAATATTTTAGCCAATTTGACCCCTGTGACCTTGAATGAAGGTCAAGGTCATTCATTTTATCACACTTGGTAGCCCTTCATCCAAGCATGCTGCAAGCCCAATATGAGTATCCTGGGCCTTTTGGTTCTTGAGAAGAAGTCGTTTAAAGATTTCAGCCTATTTGACCTCTGTGACCTCAAATGAAGGTAATTAAAGGTCATTCATTTGAACAAACTTGGTAGCCCTTCATCCCAGCATGCTACATGCCCAATATGAGTATCCTGGGCCTTTTGGTTCTTGAGAAGAAGTCGTTTCAAGATTTCAGCCTTTTTGACCCGTGACCTTGAATGAAGATCAATGTTATTCATTTGAACAAACTTGATAGCACTTCATCCCAGCATGTCAAGGCCCAATATCAGGTCTCTAGGCCTCTTAGTTATTCACAAGAAGTTGTTTAAAGGATTTTTAGGCTATTTGACCCTGTGACCTTGAATGAAGGTCAAGGTCATTTATTTTAACAAACTTGGTAGCACTTCATCCCAGCATGCTGCAGGCCTTTTATGAATATCCTGGGCCTTTCTGTTCTTGAGAAGAAGTCATTTAAAGATTTTAGCCTATTTGACCCCTATGACCTTGAATGAAGATCAAGGTCATTCATTTGAACAAACTTGGTAGCCCTTCATCCCAGCATACTACATGCCCAATATCAGTAACCTGGGCCTACTGGTTCTTGAGAAGAAGTTGTTTAAAGAATTTAGCCTTTTGACCCCTGTGACCTTGAATGAAGATCAAGGTCATTCATTTGAACAAACTTGATAGCCCTTCATCCCAGCATGTTACGGGCCCAATATCAGGTCTCTAGGCCTCTTAGTTATTCACAAGAAGTTGTTTAAAGGATTTTTAACCTATTTGATCCCTGTGACCTTGAATGAAGGTCAAGGTCATTTATTTGAACAAACTTGGTAGCCCTTCAACACAGCATGCTACAGGCCAAATATCAGTACCCTGGGCCTTCTGGGTCTTGAGAAGAAGTCGTTTAAAGATTTTAGCCTTTTTGACCCCTGTGACCTTGAATGAAGGTCATGGTCATTCATTTGAACAAACTTGGTAGCCCTTTGTCCCAGCATGCTACAGGCCAAATATCAGTACCATGGGCCTTTTGGTTATTTAGAAGAAGTCGTTTGAATGTAAAGTTTACGCACGGCGCACGACGACAGACGGTGCATGATGACAATAGGTCATCCTGACCCTTCGGGTCAGATGACCTAACAAGGACCCTTAGGGACAGAATGGACTGGACATGGGTATGACTTTGTATAAAAAATGTATACCAATTCCCCATTGTATGACGAGGGTATATATTAGGAACTTGTATATATATTTCTCAAATTTTTTTCTCCAATTCCTGCTCTTGGACAGTTATGTTAAAATTGCAATTTGTCAAACTAAATAGATGTGACACTATGCCAAAAGACTATGGAGATATGTAGATACTTACTTTTATCATATACATTAGTAGGTACATGCACAGTACTGGTGTTGAAGTTCACAGCAGCATTGTTGAACCTTGGACTGCTCACAGTCGGTAGGTAACGGTATTTGGCCATAGTGTTGGTGCCAATTCCTACCAGCATCACATCGCTGTGATAATTTGCCTCCTGAAATACCGACATCAACAATGGTATACCTAGGATCTTTAATGAGTGTTCATTTTATACAAGATTTTATGATACGAGTCTAAAAAGTGATTAATTGTTCAGGACTTGATGAGCATTTGTGTGAGCCTTGATGAGCGAAAATTAGAATTTTTAGACAAGTTTCATAGAATATCATATGAAATGAAACAACAACCCACATTCTACAGAATTTGAACATCAAAATATGTTGCAAAAGTCAAGCGGAGGCCGCCATTTTGTCATGACATCCAGTCGAATCCTGACAATTGTTTACTGATGTCACATTGAATTTCCAGTCAATGAAAAATGCTCCATCTTACCTAACACTAAAGTGACATATGCATAAAATATTACATGGGTGAAGCCACTTGATATCAGATGAATGATATGATCAACTAATGTTCCTCTATAAATAATAAAATAAATTTCTTGAATAAGTATAACTTAAACTGGTCCACTACCTTTCTGAAACAGCTTTTGAGTTTTAAAATGGGAATGTAAAACGAGATTGATAATTTTGTAGAGTGGCAGAAGTTATTAACTTAAAGTTGATACTACACTTATTATCACCTCCTAAACAGTTTAGTTAAAATAAATCAAATATTGTTTTTCATAACGTGGGTCGTCTTATGTTTCCCACCATCGTCCTAAATACCGCCCGGTAGTTGACTATCACTGCGCCAGATGGTTAAAAAAGCGAAATGACTCTCCACTGTTATCATATATTATGAAGGAAATCTTGCATATGTTTGGTGTTGTAACCTCATCTTAGGCCATCGGTATATATTTTCTGAGGTTATAAATGTTTTTATGAAATCTTTATCTTTTGCTCCTGAAAGGTAGTGGGCCTTTAAATAGTCAGGTTATAGTATAATATACAAACTCTGAAAATCATCATCATCATTAAAATCATTAAAATCATCATCATCATCATCATCATTAAAATCATTAAAATCATCTCATCATCATCATCATCATTCAATTGGATTCTAAGTAAACTTTTTTTCATTTACAAACAGTAGGGTCTTTTATTCCAGCTGAACTGGCCCAGTTTTTGACCCATGGTAATGCAGATTTTTTTTAGACATTGAACTGCTGTATCTTACAAATTTTTGACCTCCATGTCCACAAAAGCTTGTCTAGGTCTTGATAAATTGTTAGATGAAAATTTGAAAAACACCATTTAAGATGTTACTGGCAAAAAGACAAACTTGATATCAAAACAATTTCTTATAAATATTTCATCAGAATTTATAGACTTCCATAAATCACCAAAAATAATCCTTCATTGGTTTTTTAAGATTTGAATATTCCAAAACTTTTCTTGCTTGATATTGAGTACGTATTACGATTGCGGCACTTGATTGGCATTTAGAAAAGTAAGTTCAAAATGGACAGATGGTGATCAAATGTAAAAGATCACTCCTAATAATGTAATCCATGCATGTCTGCCAGCTTGGTAATCTTATAATCCTAGAGAAATACTGTACTAAACAGAAAAGACAGACTGCTGAATGTCATACAATACTGCAGGCAAAGCACTATTCTAGCTAGGCCATACACTGACAGACAAACTAATCATATCTACGACATATCATATATAGATAGTTTACAGGTATAAATCTAGATCATACAGGTTGGCGGTGATATTTTACATGTACTACTTTGGACCGTACAGAGAGAAAATTACGTTTACTGGTAATATTCTTCTTGGATTAACCATCAAATAAAGTTTGTATTTAGCAATAACATATAGACTCCCAACCACAAAAAGCAAAGTTTAAAAGCAATTTGTATAACATTTAACGGAACTGTCATCATAAATTTTAATGATCTGAACTTAATCTTGCTGTCCTTTGTATTTAGTTACTCTCAAAAGGAACATGCATAATTGAGAACCAGAGAGAATTATATACAAGAAGTCTGAGAAGGAAATAACAATAGCAAAAACTGGGAAAACAGAAAGACAGATAGGATGTAATGTACTTTTAATAGCCTTTTATCTCTTGACATTTATAAAGTGGTCTTAAAGGCTGCTATGCATGGTAAGACTGAAATGGAGTTTACAAAGCAGCACACATATAGCAGATAAATAAAGTCTGATCTCTAGGGCACATCAGCATGCAAGTCACGGTTTACTGTATCATATCTATACTAGGCCTCGCTAAATACCACATCCAAACATAAGGCCACATAATTACAAAAACAGATTTCTAATAAAACATGAAATTTGAACCGTATGTCAACCAATCAGAAATTGTGATTTTGTCTGAGGTAATTCAACTCCGTGGTGTACTCCCTGTCCCCAAACTCTCCCGAGCTACCGAAGATTAATCAGACAATAGCAGAATTCTAACCTGGAAACGACATCTCTGTGCCCGTAACCATGGCAACAGAAAGGTATATATGTCCATTGTAAATTGATATGTCATTCGTCCATTAACTTGCACACATGTAGGTAATGTAAGAGAAATGGAGGAAATTGGTTAAATAACAAACACAGACTTTAAATTCCGAATGGTTTTCACCAATCAAGTAATTTTCTTGTCGTCTGGTTTCCATAACAACAATATGAAAACTTATTTTTTGTGAAAAAAAATTTAAAGGCTACTAAAGCCTGGAATTAAGGTGGACTAATAATAGCACAATATACCAGAAATACAAAAAATTATTACTAGTTGTAGTCCTACCAAGGAAAACTGAGGGATAAGATCGATCTCCAGTTCTAATGTAATGGTCCTTGATCATTTTTGGTCTTGACTTGAGCTTTTCATTTGTACATTGGGAGAACTCTGAATACTTCGCAAAAGCTGCGACAGACTATATACCCCGGGGTAGTCTATAAAAACAGTATTTTCTGTTCCTTTTTAGTGTTCAGCATAAGAGGAATTGGGTGACTGGTTTGCCCATATAATGTGAAGGGGTGGGATATGCTGTTCAGTGTCTTTAACAGGGTGGGGTGTGCTGTTCAGTGTCTTTAACAGTAAGTTTCAGTGAGCTAGCACTATAAAATAGCCAAGAGCTCTAGTATTATAAGATTCTACAACAAAAATATATCACAGCGTCCAAAATTATATATAAAATCACATACCTTTGACATATCATAGACAGACAAGACTATCCTTAGCACTTACAACAATTAATGTTAAGCAAAACAACAAATGAGCTAAACAATCTCTCAGAAAACCAAGGCAAGATCACTTATAGATATTAAGCTTAATCTCATGGAATCAGGCTTTTGTTTGTTGAAGAACAATTTTAAAGATCACTTTTAGATAATAAGCTTAATCTCATGGAATCAGGCTTTTGTTTGTTGAAGAACAATTTTAAACAGAATTGGGAGTAGAAAGATTTAAAGTAAAATGCTTTCATCTACAAAATATTGCGGAAAAAAAATGTTTTTCGCTAAACAGTCGAGCTGTTTATCAAAGCAATAACAACTGTACAGATACCATATACCATGCTATGCACATTTGTATAACTTTGGGAGCTGATATGCCATGTTTCATCAAGGTTTCGTGTTAGGTTTGAAAGAAAACAGTCAAACATTACAACCAAATTTTATTTCCAAAATGGTTTATTTAATCTAATCAATCCCACTTCATTTTTGTATCCATGGCAACAATCTTAAAACAAGAGACCTCTGAGAAACGTTGCTATCATTTATATGTAGGTTTAATTTCCTACTTTATTGTCTTTTTGCTGATTTATCGTTCTATTGAGAGAAAAAAACATGACTGTCTTTTCAAAACTTATTTTTTCTTATCATACATGTAATCAAGCATACGCAATCAGGGACCACTCAAGAAGAAATGAAATTTGAAAAGTTTCCTGTAAATATGTTTGTGGGAAATTCCAATAATTATTTTCTGCGAAACAGCAATAAAAACTGAATTTAACATTTCAAATCAATAATGTTTTCTTTTTCCAATTTGATTTCAATTAAAAAGTATAAAATTCTAAATACCTACAGGGGAAATCTTCAAGTACTTAACTCTGAACACTTTAACTGCCTAAATTCACCATTATATATGATATATATAATTAGCTGTTGTGTTTTCTGGAAGTAGCCTTCATAACATAAGCATT
>NW_027188275.1:0-28729 GCF_041381155.1 Argopecten irradians
AATCAGAGGGTTATTTAAAGGAACTTTTAGGAATTACTATAATAGAAGGGATTTATCTAATATTTTGGTATTTTATTAGTACAGTTACTTTGGAAATAGATCTAGAGTTGTATTTATACTTGGATTTATTCTGCTGAGAATATAGGAGTTGATTATTCCAAGTAGAGAGTGGTTCATTTATTCTGTAAAAGAATGTTTATCATTTGTACTTGTAGTACAAATGTAATAGTAATAGTATAACTCTGAGATAGTGATTATTATTGAGCTTTAGTATGGAATAAATTATTTATTTATTGGATCAGATCTGAAACTATTTACAACATTGTTACTATTTATTATCAAAGAATTAATTTAATACTCATTATCCAAATTATATAACTAAATAACAGATTAGACAAGTATGGAAGAATGAGAGCTATTTGATTTAGATGTATTACTATTTGATGTTTATATTGTCCAATAAAGTATATGCGCTTAGTGTGTACCTGGTATTTTGGAATAACTGGTTGTTATCTTATAAGATGTTATAATCTATTCTGGTGGAAAACCTCTGGTGTAACTGAAGTCTCGCCAAAATGGTCCTAGGGTAGTCTAGGACATGAGTCTTTCTACCCCTAAAAGTGCTGTGTGTGACGGTAGCCGCGCTACCACTGGTTTATGTTCAAGGTCGGGTTCCTGGATATAGAGTCTTTGACCACTCTTTGACCGTCCACTTATTATTTTTTGGTGGACAGCGGTGCACCTGTTTATTCTTGCTTTTTTTGTGTTAGAATTTTCTGAAGTGAGCGAAGTCCTTTTGCATTTAAATTATTATTATATACAAGGTATTCTTATAACGTATCCTCAATATATAAGTGAGTTTATGGATTAATTCACAAATTAAAGTGTATTGTGTTATTTTTTTTTTATGGGGACCTTGGAAGTTCCCAAGGCATAGTGAAATAAGCATTATTTTTGTAACTTGATTAGGTCATATTAGGTAACATGGGGGTTCCTCATCCCAGCAAAGATAGAGGGTAAATCTTATCAATTTAGGGGGATTCCTCTGGTGGTTACATAGTGTCGCCCATCTGGGTGTATATTTCTGGGTTGGTGCACATGTTACCGCCGTCCCTTTCCCCCGCGTGCCACTGTATTTATATTTTGTTATACAAGATTTTATTTACTATTAAGAGTTGCACAGGTGACAACGTTACCGTTTGCAGTCTTGGAGATTCAGGGTTGAAATATTTTCTACCTTTGATTTAGTTCTGGAATGCTTCTTGAGTGGGGTATAAATGTTATTTTCAAAAAGTTTTTTTTAGTTGGTTATTATGCATTAATTATGTGGGGTAAACTCGGACCATTCAGAGTTTGGCTTGGTATATGAATACTATCTAGATTTTGGTGTTCAGTCTGTTTGGCTGTGGTTGTGGGATACGTACTTATTGAATTGTTTAAAGTTGTAACTGGTACATTATATCATAGTATTGCCTGACTAGTAATGTAAGCTGGGCATCCCAGTTTTTACTTGGTACTCCGTGGCAATGTGCCTGGGTTAGGGAGGACTAGCTAGAGTACATAAGCAGGGATGTTTACTATAATGGATTATTCTGTTTATGGTATAATGTAGATAATTTTTGTTACAAATCTTAATTAGTTAATTACCGGTTTATTACTGGTGCTGTGGAGGACAGTAACTTGATATATTTGTATTTGTGGTTTGTTTAGAAACTAAGACGTTGCATTTGACGAATCAAGCATTTGATGAGGAGAGACAGCATTGGTTCTTTAATTTACAATGAAGCAACGTTTATTGATACCCTTGGACCTGGAGTCATACCTTGAGCCTACAATTTTAGAATCGTAGATTGTTTCACCGACAGGCTGAAGGACGAGGCAAAGAATAGTAGGGCCTATTGGATATATAAAAGGTACTTTTAACCAAGATGGTGTGTTTCACCAAGATTTGGTTAATTTTTCCACAATATTTGTGACGTTTCACAAGATAGTGGGTTCCTACCTCCTATCAGTATTGGCAAGTACTGATAGAAGAAGTGGTATCCGTATATCCATAAAGCTGGGTGGTTTACTAGTATAAATGTTGGTGTTAAATTTAGGATAAACTGCGTCGTTTCCAGTTATCCTACATTCATTCCTAGAAAAAAAGATGCCTGGGGCGGAGAACATGACAGTCAAAAAGACAACTTGATACCCATTATGTCTCTGAAATGAAGATACAGATATTGATGACATTACTGTAGTAGCTGATGACCAACCAGGGACATCACACTCCCAGAATGCCTCAGCCTATAAGTCATTACAGGACTTCCATCAGCCGGTAGAAGACCTACATCATAGAAGGAATGATAATGATGATGTTGTTAACAACACGACCATGATGCAGTTAGCTGAAACCATGCAAGGCCATGCAGTCTACATTGGGAAACTTCAAGTTTGACAGCTTATCAACAATGCTGTGAACTCGAATGCATGAGACTATGAAGACTCAAGGACACAGTGCCAGAGTAAACTGAACAGTCTAGGGGGGCAGGGAGTCCGAAGAGATCTGCCCAGAGGTTCCAGATACCGAGTCCTGCAGGTAATACTACAGTTCATCTTATTTCAGATGAAGAGAGGAGGGGAAATGGTAATTCCAGAATCACTCAGGAACTAACAGACTCTGATTTCTGACAGGCAATGTACATAGCGGGGGATGTCTATGGCTCCAGTACCAACCAGGAGGAACAACAACACAAGACTTCCACCTTTTACAGATAAAAGAGACTTGGAAAACATGGTTTAGCAGCGTTCGAGAGCTGTAGATGATAGATGTAGATGGGGAAATGTAGGAACGCCCTTGATCAACTTTTGCCCAAAATTACAGGGTTAAGCCGGAGATTTTGTTTTTGAACCAGCTCCACCAAGCGAGAACGTAATGACTACAAAACACTTGGTTCGAGAACTGAATAACAGATACAGAGTCATTGAGTCATCGAAAAACTATGCAGCTCAATTTAGTAGAAGGAATCAAAAACCTGGGGAGTCAGTGGATGAGTAGTATTGCGGCCGAGTTGAAGAGATTATATGACAAGGCTCATGAGAGAAGGGATAACTAAGGAGAAGAACAGAGGAATTTACTTTAGGAAATTCTTTGATGGCGTGTTATCACGAAGAAGGCAAGCTTCGAGGTTGAATTTCATAAAGGACCCAGCTGACATCGATGATATGCAGTATTCCAGATTGTTAACTACATTTGAGACCAAAAGGGCACCCAAACCGTACAGATGATTTTCAGAAAACTTGGGAAGAAGACACGGAAGGTCAGAGACAGTAATATATGAGACTCGTCGTAGTGATGATGACTATGAAGAGGTAAAGCAAGCTAAGCACATCCAAAACCCAGTGAGAGCTGTAGAGATTGTAACTGGGCCAGGATAAAGCTATAACAGACAGAGAAGAAAGATGCTAAGAAATCTCGGAAACATAATGGACAGAAGAATAATGGAGGCAAACCGAAGAATTTTTCAGTTTTAGAGGACATAGCAGATATTATCGAGATGAGCAAACAATGAAATTAAGAGTAGAAGGTCAGGAGTGAAACGGAAGAAACAAAGCGACAGGGAATTCTAAAGACAAAAGATGTTTTACATTCGGAGGGACCAGGACATTTTGCCAGGAATTGCCCCTATGCGAGATCAGACACCCTATAACCAGCAGTAATGGACCTGGACAACCATGGCAAATGGGAAATAATACTAATGCACGTCCCCCCCTTTAACAGGACCATCCAACAATGGAAATCAGAGTCCTTATGCAGACACTACAGATAGGAAATAGGAAGCCGACCAAGCCCAGCTCTCATTTAAAACTGTTAGCGGCTATTTCTAATGACCGGAGAGAGGCCGACATCAAGATACTAATGGTCATAAAAATCAGACCTTAACAGAAGAACATCATACAGATGATAGCGTTGTTATAAGACGACGGGTTCCTCAAGTAGATGGTTTATATATTAAAGGAACAGTACAAGGAGTTAAGACCGTATTTACAAACAGATACCGGGGCGACCTAAGAACTTTAATATCAGATCGCTTATATCATAGGATACCTGAGAAGAAATCGACCAAAGCTGAAAACCTACTACGAATTCTGAGGGCAGGCAATGACTCTCCTTTAAAAAGAGCTGGAGTGGGATAGCATGAGTTTTGATTTACAACTCGACTCTTTGCAGTTTGAAGAGAGAAATCATTGTTGCTGAGATATTCAGATGATTGCCTACTAGGTATGGACATAATTACAGAACAGTCCTTATGGGTCCTGCAGATATACTTCTAAAACAAAAGGATAAAGTTATCCATTTAGGTGGAGCTACGAAGCCATTCAATGAAAACTTTTTCAAGTAGGAACATACAACGACTCAGGCATTAGGAAAAAGTAAGATCAGCTGACCATTACCGAGTTACCTGCATTACTCTGAAGCCATTGATAGATGTTTTTGTTGACCATACCCTGAAGATGATGTAGCTGGTGGCTATCTGATTATAGAACCTTCAGAAAATTTTTCTACTGATTATTGCTTAGCAATGGCACCAAGTATTGTGGACATTAAGGAAGAAGTAACAGCCAAAGTCAGAGTCATGAATCCTTATCCAACTGAGACTTCAATAAATTCAAGATGCAGTAATAGGCACAGCGGATACCTTCGATGATTTTACCATACTAGCTGAGACAGAAGGACAATAGTGAAATATGCAATTTTCCCAGTCTATTAAGAGAATCCGTAGATGTAGAGAAGATACCACTACAGGCAATGTAAAAGTTGATGAAGTTGATGCTACCATCACATCTGGTTCCAGACCATTTAAAAGAATTATACCAGAAAGCCTGTCCAGACCTGTCCACCTAGTCAGCGTGCAGTCGTCTCATCAATGTTGATAGAGCTGAAAGATACATTTTCTACAGATGATTACAGACCTAGGGAGAGCCCTTATTGCAGAACATACCATTAATACTGGGAACTCTAAAACCAATCAAACAGAGAACCTCGTAAAGTACCTATAGCCTATGCCGGAGAAGAAAAGAAAGCAATTGAACAAATGGAGAGACAGAAAGTTATCATCCGAAAATCTTCCGCCGTCTCCTTGGGCCCTCACCTATAGTATTGGTTAAGAAGAAAAAATGGAAAAAAATCCGTCCTTGCGTTAGACTACCGGAAGGTGAATGACGTCACTGAAAAAGATGCATTTCCCTTACCAAGAATTCAAGATTGTCTAGACTCTGTTTGCTGGTTCGGAAGTACTTTTCAACCTTCGGACTTAACATCCGGTTATCACCAAATACCTGTAAAAGAGGAAGAATATACCAAAAACAGCATTTGTTACCAAATATGGTCTATATGAGTTTCAAACTATGCCCTTTCGGCTTATGTAAATGCTCCTGCCAACTTTTCAAAGATTGATGGAGTTAGCACTGAGTGGACTACAATGGCTGACCTGTTTCTTATATATCTGGATGATATCATTGTATTTGGGATCTACATTTGAAGAAACTCATGAACCGGGTTGAAGAAGTGTTAAGAGAGAATTAAAGCAGCCGGATTGAAATTACGGCCAGAGAAATGTCAAACTATTAACAGACAGAAGTTACCTTTTTAGGACACGTGGTAAAATGCTGAAGGTGTGAAACCCAATCCAGACAATGTCATGAAGTTAAACCAATGGCCTGTACCTACCAATACAAAAACAAGTCAGACAGTTCCTGGGGATGGCAAGTTATTATAGAAGATTTATACAGAATTTTGCTGATTTAGCTAAACCTATGGTGGAATCTAACCAAAAAAGATACCAAGTTTATTTGGACAGACGAGTGCCAGAAACGGTGTTGAACAAATGAAACAGAAGTTAACCAGTCCAGAGATAATTGGCATACCCTAAAGATGAGGGAAAGAATACACTCTCTATGATACAGATGCCAGTGATTATGGTATTGGCGCTTGTCCTTAGTAAAATCCAAAGATGGAGTCTCTAGAGTCATCGCATATGGCATCAGTCGAACTTTAAACAATGCTGAGGCGTAACTACTGTGTTACCGACAAAGAACTGTTAGCCTGTGAGGTATTTTGTCGACTACTACAGACAATATCTTTTAGGAAGAAAAATTTGTTGTCAGAACAGATCACCAAGCTTTTAGTATGGTTATACAGCATGAAAGAACCCAAGGGGTAGAATTGCTAGGTGGCTTAGAGATATTGTCCTCATTTGATTTTTCTATAGAATTACAGAGCAGGGCTAAAACATGGAGAATGCAGACGGTATGTCAAGATGCGAGAATCCTTTATGATTTGTGACTGTCCAGAAGCTGACAATGCAGAGTATCTGAGATGTGGACCTTGTGCCAAGTGTACCAAACGAGGCAGAGATATGATGAGCTCATTAGTCAAAGATGTAACAGATGAAGTCCGTAGCTGTTCAAGACCAGATCTCAAACAAAACCAGAGGTACCAGAGGAAGATCTTATATGGACACCCTTGGAAAGATTCTTGTACTTCCAAGAATATTAAGAAGCTCCAGTTAGAGTTAGAAGATCCTACTTTGAGAGATGTATTACCTATGGGTCCAAGATAAAGCAAGAACCACCACACTCTGAAGTAATCAAGTACAGTTTAGCAGTTCGCCATTATTGGCACATATTTAAGTCTCTTCTTATAAAGGATGACGTCCTTTGCAGAACTTTTCATCGTAAAGACGGAACCGGTCATCATATACAGCTACTGGTACCAAAGATCCTCAGAAACTGAAGTATTACATCATATGCATAACAACCTCCTTGGAGGCCACTTAGGAAAGAAGAAGACCCCGTGAGAAAAAACTATACAAAGATTACTACTGTATGAAGTCAGAGAAGACGTAAAAACTATGGGGTACTGAGATGTAACACATGTGCTCAAATGAAACAACCTGAAAAGAAGCCGAAAGCTGGATTAGGCGATATGCTTGTGGGAGCTTCCGTTAGACCGTCTCGCCACAGATGTCCTAGGACCTTTACCACTAACTCCGAGAGGAAACAGATTTTACATACTACTTGTCACAGATTATTTTTCCAAGTGGGTTGACATACTTCCAATTCCAGACCAGACTGCGAAGACATGTGCAGATGTTATATTGAAACGAAGTTATCAGTCGTTTTGGATGTCCTCTATCTATACACTCAGACCAAGGTAAGGAACTACGAGAGTACCATATTTAGAGAACTATGTTCTATATTAGACATAAAGAAGACTAGAACTTCACCTCGTCACCCCCAGTGCAACGGCCAAGTGGAACGATTTAATCGCACTTTACTCCGTATGATTAAAGCCTACCTTAAAGGACAGCAGACAGATTGGGACAAGAACTTGGGATGTTTAGCTGGTGCTTACAGAGCAAACACCACAAGAGTCAACAGGACTTACAACTAACATGCTGATGATGGGACGAGAGGTACGGCTACACAGTTGAGAATAAATTTGGGCAGGAGAACTCCGGATTCTGATGACATTACCAGTTACAGTGAAATACGTTTTTACCATTCTTCGTGAGAGGATGAACCATGCACATGATGTCGCTTCGTTAAGCACCTTCACGACAATGCTCGCCGAAGGAAAAGACCACTATGATGTAAACTTGTTCCTGCAATCAATATAACGTAGGAGATTTAGTATGGTATCTAAATGAAGTAAAGGAAAGTAGGAGTTGCACCAAAACTACAACCCAAACGTATTTAAGGGCCATGTATTATTACAGAGAAGCCGACAGATTTCAACTACTTGATTCAGTTAGATGATAGGGGGAAAAACTCGTCTTCTTCACACACGACAAGCTGAAACCATTCACTGGGGAGAACAACATCAGCTGGATATCACGTCTACAAAAGAAGATACAGAAACTTTAAAAAATTGTCAAACTATATAATATAATATATATACAGTATGAATGGTGTGCAGAGGTGATGAGACTCTATATTCAAAGCAGAATAAGTCATACTATTAAAGGGGAGACAACCTAAAAATTTTCAATGAAGATCATATTTATGTTTTTACAGTAGACATGGAGAAACTCAAGAGGGAGAGCGTTTTATAAGTGCGCCAATGTGATTCACGGGAGGAGAAAAGACGAGTGGTCTATCACTTCTATTAAATACCACGCCGCCTTAGAGGATACACCTTTTATATTGTTCACTTTGTCTGTTTCCGATGTCTCCGGGAACATGAGTTGGCCCGTCATGTAGGATCATTATCCGGACCATCGCCAAAAGCTTCAGCAGCGGGAGAGCCAGGGTTTTAGGGATTGCCTCCAACTATCTCAGGAAGAATCCGAACCCCAGAAACTTTGGCCCTAGATAAAGATTTTTTTTTTCCAACTTAGCCGAGAGGAATCAGTGCGGTGGTGTGGAGGACCCGATCCAGAAAGGACCGTGGAGGAATGCCCCTGTTTCCACAACTACCCACTGCCGGAGGCTTTAATAACACCAGAGCCAACTATACCCGCTCCATCCCTGCCAGACATTCCACTTTCCGGTTCCTGAAGTACCGGAAGTGGATGTCTTGGAGGAGTTGACCGGACTAGATGAAGCTTTACAAGATATCCAGACCCAGCACCAGAACAACTAGCGAGGACAGGACACCGGCGTGGGATGGGCCCGATCGTAACGCTCCCTGGAGCAGCAGCAGAAGATCCTTGCAGCCCAGGAGGAGACTATCTTGGACCTGTCCCGCCACGTTCGGAGTAATACAGCAGCCGTGACAAAATTAGCTGAGAGTCTGGAGGAGGAGAGAAAGGAGAAGAGAGAGCTCGAACGTAAGTTGCGAGAAAAGGAGAATAGGTGTGTGTGTGCGAGTAAGAAGAGAAAGGTTGTGTTGAAGGAGAAACAGTAGGAATGTATATTGTTGTATATAGTTACCGGTGTTCCTTTTCATTTGTCTAGAATTATTTTATTCATGGGAAAGGATTTCTTGGGGGTTTAACTAGGGTTGATGACATAACGTGATTTACAGAACAGGATACGATCCTCTGGCACACTGTAAAAAGTTGTAAGATCGTAAGTCACTGGCGTAGTCTGATCACTCGTAAACTTGGCCTGCTGTACATCAGAGTTTGTCATCTGTTTATTGTCCGGGGAAATTTTTCGGGAAATGTTGTATTCAGACATATGAACTAGATCATACGGACTATTTTTTTTAGGTGATTGTTAACTAGAGTATTTAAGTTCGAACTATATCGTATGTAAACAAGAGTGAATGTAAGTCGTAAGCTGTTAAATAGGATAACATTAGAGTTCAAATAATTGGTACTGGTGCTGAGTCTGGAATAATAATATTATAAAGTCCCTGTAACATAGTTCTAACTACATATATATATACATATCGGATAGAAATAGTTGGCTAAGTCTGGTATATCATAAATTTTAAAAGTTTTCTGTCAAACATATTACTAGTTGAATCTTTGAGTAGTTGTGTAGTATAAATACTTGTAAAGTATTAATAGTTGAGCAGTGTGAAAACTGTTATATATTATATTTTAATCTAACGCATTAACTTATAAAAGCTTTATAGCTAGGAACGGGTGGATATAAAGGAAGTCTGTGTATTTTAGAACACACTTGTAGTTTTGTGTGTATCTAAAATTGAGAAACAATCGTACTTATGTAGATTAGCTCATTTCGGGTAAATACTGTATATTAGAACACACTTGTACTTTTTGTGTGGATCTAAAGTTGAGAAACAATCGTACTTATGTAGATTAGCTCATTTCGGGTAATTACTGTATATTAGAACACACTTGTACTTTTTGTGTGTATCTAAAGTTGAGAAACAATCGTACTTATGTAGAGTAGCTCATTTCGGGTAAATACTGTATATTAGAACACACTTGTACTTTTTGTGTGTATCTAAAATTAGAGAAACAATCATTCTTATGTAAAGTGGCTCATATCGCGTATACTGTGCTAGAACATGCATGTAACCTTTGTGTGTATCTAGGTTTGAGAATATTGAGAATATGTATCATAACTTATTCAAGTAAATAATAGCACAAAGTATTGTAACTTTGCGTGATCTCATCTGATAACTTATATTTTTAATATAAGCTCACTGAAGTAAATAGAGCACACTTGTACTTTTGTGTGTGTATCTTTATCAGGAAGTATGGGAGTGTAACTGGAACACACCTGTAATTTTGTGTGTATCTAATTGTTGTGAAATACAATGGTATTGTGTCAGTATTGTGATGATAGTAAATAGCAGGGTACACTTGTAACATTTTTGTGTATCCCTGTAAGCATTCAAAAGCGTGAACAAAACCATAAGTTATCAGAGACCTATTTTTTTTTTAAATATTGTTTCGTGTTCATGGGGACATTGAACACGTTAAGTGGGGGGTAATGTGACAACACCACGTTTTGTCATAGTTTCGGTATGAATATTCTTCTATGTATATCACACGGTTTAAACAAGCAATTGGATAATTCATGCATCTATTATTAGAACTACTTACAAAGTTATTTCATGTATTAGTTGTCAGGTAATCGGTAAATCGAAACACATGTTCTCGATACTGGACGCAGCCATGATGTTAGTATGACAGCGGCGGAGCTGGCATATTACGGTAGTTTCGTATTTTTCCTGATGATTCGTAGTTTACATTGGAAACACTTCCGGCGTCTTAAATAGTTGCAGACGATAGTTTAATAATGATTATAAATATAAAGGTACGTGTGTTACCACAGTTATGCTCTGTAATGTTTGGGTTTATCATTATTAAATAATATTCACTTTGGTTAGAGATTTTCCAGCAAGCGATCCAGCATTTCCAGCAAATCCAGCAATCGCTGCACGCGCTCGGATTCTAAACATTGCGTCACAACGAGTTTCAGTCAGTCTGCGTTCTGTCTCTGTCTGGGTCGGTCGTATATTGTTTAGGTGGGTGTGTATAGCGATGGACAAAGAGGTGTTTCCTCAGTTCCAAAGCTTGTCTTGTCTTTATGTATTAGGTTAGGTGTAGTTTTATATGTGTGGGATGGGTTTTCTGTATTTAAATGTAATATTTCTGGGAATTTATTGTAAATATGTGATTTATTAAGGGGACAGTTTTACCGTTATTTTGTAACGGGATTTCTTACATTTCTGTTAGTTTAGGCTGGAATTCTACAGTTGCATTATACATAGATTATTGAATCAGAGGGTTATTTAAAGGAACTTTTAGGAATTACTATAATAGAAGGGATTTATCTAATATTTTGGTATTTTATTAGTACAGTTGCTTTGGAAATAGATCTAGAGTTGTATTTTATACTTGGATTTATTCTGCTGAGAATATAGGAGTTGATTATTCCAAGTTGAGAGTTGTTCATTATTGATTATTTATTCTGTAAAAGAATGTTTATCATTTGTACTTGTAGTACAAATGTAATAGTAATAGTATAACTCTGAGATAGTGATTATTATTGAGCTTTAGTATGGAATAAATTATTTATTTATTGGATCACACGTTTTGTCATAGTTTCGGTATGAATATTCTTCTATGTATGTCATATATCACACGGTTTAAACAAGCAATTGGATAATTCATGCATCTATTATTAGAACTACTTACAAAGTTATTTCATGTATTAGTTGTCAGGTAATCGGTAAATCGAAACACATGTTCTCGATACTGGACGCAGCCATGATGTTAGTATGACAGCGGCGGAGCTGGCATATTACGGTAGTTTCGTATTTTCCTGATGATTCGTAGTTTACATTGGAAACACTTCCGGCGTCTTAAATAGTTGCAGACGATAGTTTAATAATGATTATAAATATAAAGGTACGTGTGTTACCACAGTTATGCTCTGTAATGTTTGGGTTTATCATTATTAAATAATATTTCACTTTGGTTAGAGATTTTCCAGCAAGCGATCCAGCATTTCCAGCAAATCCAGCAATCGCTGCACGCGCTCGGATTCTAAACATTGCGTCACAACGAGTTTCAGTCAGTCTGCGTTCTGTCTCTGTCTGGGTCGGTCGTATATTGTTTAGGTGGGTGTGTAGCGATGGACAAAGAGGTGTTTCCTCAGTTCCAAAGCTTGTCTTGTCTTTATGTATTAGGTTAGGTGTAGTTTATATGTGTGGGATGGGTTTTCTGTATTTAAATGTAATATTTCTGGGAATTTATTGTAAATATGTGATTTATTAAGGGAACAGTTTTACCGTTATTTTGTAACGGGATTTTTACATTTCTGTTAGTTTAGGCTGGAATTCTACAGTTGATTATACATAGATTATTGAATCAGAGGGTTATTTAAAGGAACTTTTAGGAATTACTATAATAGAAGGGATTTATCTAATATTTTGGTATTTTATTAGTACAGTTGCTTTGGAAATAGATCTAAAGAGTTGTATTTATACTTGGATTTATTCTGCTGAGAATATAGGAGTTGATTATTCCAAGTGAGAGTGGTTCATTATTGTTTATTTATTCTGTAAAAGAATGTTTATCATTTGTACTTGTAGTACAAATGTAATAGTAATAGTATAACTCTGAGATAGTGATTATTATTGAGCTTTAGTATGGAATAAATTATTTATTTATTGGATCAGATCTGAAACTATTTACAACATTGTTACTATTTATTATCAAAGAATTAATTTAATACTCATTATCCAAATTATATAACTAAATAACAGATGAGACAAGTATGGAAGAATGAGAGCTATTTTATTTATATGTAAAACTATTTATTTTATATGTCTCATAAATAAATGGCTAAGTTTGTACCTGTATTTTGGAATCCTGGTTGTTTCTTATAGGATTTATAACTATTCAGGTGAAACCATGGTGTAACTAAGTCGTCAATGGTTAGGGTAGTTAGGCAAGAGTCTTCTACCCCTAAAATGCTTGTGTGGCGGTAGCCGCGCTACCACTGGTTATTTTCAAGTCGGTTCAGGATATAGATTCCTGACCACTTGACCGTCACATAGTATTTTTGGTGGCAGCGGTGACTGTTTATTTCTTCTTTTTGTGTTAGAATTTACAGTAGTGATGGAATCTATTGCTTTTAAATTATTATATACAAGTATCCACATATATAAGTGGAGTTTATGGATTTGTACACAAATTATTGGTTGTTTATTTTTTTTATGGGACCTTGGAGGTCAAGGCTATTAAATTAGCATTATTTTTGTACTTGAATAGGTATATTAGTATGGGATATATTCCGGAATAGATAGAGGGTAATCTTATAAATAGATACCTGTGGTATAGTGTAGACATATGGGTGTTTTTTTATGGGTTGGTGATGTACCGTTCCATCAACCGGAGTGAAAGTATTTATTTTTGTATATATTATATTTATATAAGGTGAAGGTGAAAAGTACGTTGATTCTTGGAGAATCGGGTTGAAATATTTTTTACCTATAGAAGTAGTTCTGGGAATGCTTCTTGAGAGAGGTATAATGTAAATTTCAACAAGTTTTTTTTATTAGTTGGTTATTCATGCATAATTTATGGGGTAACACGGACCTTCAGAGTTTTGCTTGTTATATGAATACTAACTATATTTTGGTATATTGGTGTATTAAATATATTTTGGTGGCAGCGGTGGTTGTGGTATATAGAATTGTAAAGTTGTAACTTGTACAATTATATCCTAGTAATGCCTGTCTAGTAATGTGAAGCTGGATGCATACAGTTATTACTTGTTACTCCGAGGATGAGCAGGGTTAGGAGACTGCTAGAGTACATAAGCAAGGATGTTTACTATAATGGATTTTCTGTTACCTGGATATGTAGATAATTTATGTACAAATCTTAATTAGTTAATTACCTGGTTAATTACTGGTGCTGTGGAGGACAGTACCTGAAATATTTGTATTTGTGTTTGTTTAGATACAAGACGTTGATTGACGAATCAAGCCGTTGATGAGAGAGAAGCAAGATTTAATTAATAAGCACTTTATTGATACTTGGACCTGAAGTAATACCTTGAGCCTACATTATAGAAGTAGATTGTTTCACGCAGACGAGGCATAGATTATAGGCCTATTGGATAGGATTATAAAAGTTCTTTAACCAAGAAGGTGTGTTTCACCAAGATTTGGTTGATATTTCCACAATAATTGTGAGTTTCACAAGAAAGTGAGTTCTTCCTCCAATCAGTATTGGCACGTACTGATAGAGAGTGGTATCGTATATCCATAAAGCTGGTGTTTACTAGTAAAGTGGTGTAAAATTTAGGATAAACTGCGTGTTTCCAGTTATCCTACATCATTCCTAGAAGATGCCTGGGGCGAGAACAAGACAGTCAAAAAGACAACTTGATACCATTATGTCTGAAAATGAAGATACAGATATTGATGAGATTACTGAAGTAGCTGATGACCAACCAGGGACATCACACTCCCAGAATGCCTCAGCCTATAAGTCATTACAGGACTTCCATCAGCCTGTAGAAGACCTACATCACAGAAGGAATGATAATGATGATGTTGTTAACACGACCATGATGCAGTTAGCTGAAACCATGAAGGCCATGCAGTCTACATTGGGAACCAGTTTGACAGCCATCAACAATGCTGTGACTGGAATGCATGAGACTATGAAGACTCAAGGACACAGTGCCAGAGTAACTGACCAGTCTAGGGGGAGGAGTCCGAAGAGATCTGCCAGAGGTTCCAGATACCGGTCCTGCAGTAATACTAGTTCATCTTATTCAGATGAAGAGAGGAGGGGAAATGGTAATTCCAGATACTCAGGAACTACAGACTCTGATTCTGACAGCAATGTACATAGCGGGGATGTCTATGGCTCCAGACCAACCAGGAGGAACAACAACACAAGACTTCCACCTTTTACAGATAAAGAGACTTGGAAGACATGGTTTAGCAGGTTCGAGACTGTAGCTGATAGATGTAGATGGGGAAATGAGGAACGCCTTGATCAACTTTTGCCGAAATTACAGGGTAAAGCCGGAGATTTTGTTTTTGACCAGCTCACCAAGCGAGAACGTAATGACTACAAAACACTGGTTCGAGAACTGAATAACAGATACAGAGTCATTGAGTCATCGAAAAACTATGCAGCTCAATTTAGTAGAAGGAATCAAAAACCTGGCGAGTCAGTGGAGGAGTATGCGGCCGAGTTGAAGAGATTATATGACAAGGCTTATGAGAGAAGGGATACACAGAGAAGAACAGAGGATTTACTTAGGAAATTCTTTGATGGCGTTTATCACGAGAAGGCAAGCTTCGAGGTTGAATTTCATAAAGACCCAGCTGACATCGATGAAGCAGTATTCCAGATTGTTAACTACATTGAGACCAAAAGGGCACCAAACCGTACAGATGATTATCAGAAACATGGGAAGAAGACACGGAAGGTCAAGACAGTAATATATGAAGACTCGTCGAGTGATGATGACTATGAAGAGGTAAAGCAAGCTAAGCACATCAACCCAGTGAGAGCTGTAGAGATTGTAACTGGCCAGGATAAAGCTATACAGACAGAGAAGAAAGATGCTAAGAAATCTCAGAAACATAATGGACAGAAGAATAATGGAGGCAAACCGAAGAATTTTCAGTTAGAGGACATAGCAGATATTATCGAGAGAGCAAACAATGAAATTAAGAGTAGAAGGTCAGGAGGAAACGGAAGAAACAAAGCGACAGGGAATTCTAAAGACAAAAGATGTTTTACATGCGGGGGACCAGGACATTTTGCCAGGAATTGCCCTATGCGAGATCAGACACCCTATAACCAGCAGTATGGACCTGGACAACCATGGCAAATGGGAAATAATACTAATGCACGTCCCTTTAACGGACCATCCAACAATGGAAATCAGAGTCCTAATGCAGACACTACAGATAGGAATAGGAGCCGACCAAGCCCAGCTCATTTAAACTGTTAGCGGCTATTTCTAATGACCGGAGAGAGGCCGACATCAAGGATACTAATGGTCATAAAAATCAGACCTTAACAGAAGAACATCATACAGATGATAGCGTTGTTATAAGACGACGGGTTCCTCAAGTAGATGGTTTATATATTAAAGGAACAGTACAAGGAGTTAAGACCGTATTTACAACAGATACCGGGGCGACCAAGACTTTAATATCAGATCGCTTATATCATAGGATACCTGAGAAGAATCGACCAAAGCTGAAACCTACTACGAAGCTGAGGGCGGCCAATGACTCTCCTTTAAAAGAGCTTGGGATAGCAGAGTTTGATTTACAACTCGACTCTTTGCAGTTGAAGAGAGAAATCATTGTTGCTGAGATATCAGATGATTGCCTACTAGGTATGGACATATTACAGAACAGTCCTATGGGTCCTGCAGATATACTTCTAACAAAAGGAGTTATCCATTTAGGTGGAGCTACCATTCAATGTTATCAAGTAGGAACATACGAAGGCATTAGGAAAGTAAGATCAGCTGACCATTACCGAGTACCTGCATACTCTGAAGCCATTATAGATGTTTTTGTTGACCAACCTGAAGATGATGTAGCTGGTGGCTATCTGATTATAGAACCTTCAGAAAATTTTTCTACTGATTATTGCTTAGCAATGGCACCAAGTATTGTGGACATTAAGGAAGAAGTAACAGCCAAAGTCAGAGTCATGAATCCTTATCCAACTGAGACTTCAATAAATCAAGATGCAGTAATAGGCACAGCGGATACCTTCGATGATTTTACCATACTAGCTGAGACAGAAGACAATAGTGAAATATGCAATTTCCAGTCTATTAAGAGAATCCGTAGATGTAGAGAAGATACCACTACAGGCAATGTAAAAGTTGATGAAGTTGATGCTACCATGGTTCCAGACCATTTAAAAGAATTATACCAGAAAGCCTGTCCAGACCTGTCACCTAGTCAGCGTGCAGTCGTCTCATCAATGTTGATAGAGCTGAAAGATACATTTTCTACAGATGATACAGACCTAGGGAGAGCCCTTATTGCAGAACATACCATTAATACTGGGAACTCTAAACCAATCAAACAGAGACCTCGTAAAGTACCTATAGCCTATGCCGGAGAAGAAAAGAAAGCAATTGAACAAATGGAGAGACAGAAAGTTATCCGAAAATCTTCGTCTCCTTGGGCCTCACCTATAGTATTGGTTAAGAAGAAAAATGGAAAAATCCGTCCTTGCGTAGACTACCGGAAGGTGAATGACGTCACTGAAAAAGATGCATTTCCCTTACCAAGAATTCAAGATTGTCTAGACTCTGTTGCTGGTTCGAAGTACTTTTCAACCTTCGACTTAACCTCCGGTTATCACCAAATACCTGTAAAAGAGGAAGATATACCAAAAACAGCATTTGTTACCAAATATGGTCTATATGAGTTTCAAACTATGCCCTTCGGCTTATGTAATGCTCCTGCCACTTTTCAAAGATTGATGGAGTTAGCACTGAGTGGACTACAATGGCTGACCTGTCTTATATATCTGGATGATATCATTGTATTTGGATCTACATTTGAAGAACACATGAACCGGGTTGAAGAAGTGTTAAAGAGAATTAAAGCAGCCGGATTGAAATTACGGCCAGAGAAATGTCAACTATTACAGACAGAAGTTACCTTTTTAGGACACGTGGTAAATGCTGAAGGTGTGAAACCCAATCCAGACAATGTCATGAAGTTAAACCAATGGCCTGTACCTACCAATACAAAACAAGTCAGACAGTTCCTGGGGATGGCAAGTTATTATAGAAGATTTATACAGAATTTTGCTGATTTAGCTAAACCTATGGTGGATCTAACCAAGAAAGATACCAAGTTTATTTGGACAGACGAGTGCCAGAAACGGTTTGAACAAATGAAACAGAAGTTAACCAGTCCAGAGATAATGGCATACCCTAAAGATGAGGGAGAATACACTCTTGATACAGATGCCAGTGATTATGGTATTGGCGCTGTCCTTAGTCAAATCCAAGATGGAGTCTCTAGAGTCATCGCATATGGCAGTCGAACTTTAAACAAAGCTGAGCGTAACTACTGTGTTACCGACAAAGAACTGTTAGCTGTGAGGTATTTTGTCGACTACTACAGACAATATCTTTTAGGAAGAAAATTTGTTGTCAGAACAGATCACCAAGCTTTAGTATGGTTATACAGCATGAAAGAACCCAAGGGTAGAATTGCTAGGTGGCTAGAGATATTGTCCTCATTTGATTTTTCTATAGAATACAGAGCAGGGCTAAAACATGGGAATGCAGACGGTATGTCAAGATGCGAGAATCCTTATGATTGTGACTGTCCAGAAGCTGACAATGCAGAGTATCTGAGATGTGGACCTTGTGCCAAGTGTACCAAACGAGGCAGAGATATGATGAGTTCATTAGTCAAAGATGTAACAGATGAAGTCCGAGCAGTCAAGACCAGATCTCAAACAAAACCAGAGGTACCAGAGGAAGATCTTATATGGACACCTTGGAAAGATTCTTGTACTACCAAGAATATTAAGAAGCTCCAGTTAGAAGATCCTACTTTGAGAGATGTATACCTATGGGTCCAAGATAAAGCAAGACCACCACACTCTGAAGTAATCAAGTACAGTTTAGCAGTTCGCCATTATTGGCACATATTTAAGTCTCTTCTTATAAAGGATGACGTCCTTTGCAGAACTTTTCATCGTAAAGACGGAACCGGTCATCATATACAGCTACTGGTACCAAAGATCCTCAGAACTGAAGTATTACATCATATGCATAACAACCTCCTTGGAGGCCACTTAGGAAAGAAGAAGACCCGTGAGAAAACTATACAAAGATACTACTGGTATGAAGTCAGAGAAGACGTAAACCTATGGGTACTGAGATGTAACACATGTGCTCAAATGAAACAACCTGAAAAGAAGCCGAAAGCTGGATTAGGCGATATGCTTGTGGGAGCTCCGTTAGACCGTCTCGCCACAGATGTCCTAGGACCTTTACCACTAACTCCGAGAGGAAACAGATACATACTACTTGTCACAGATTATTTTTCCAAGTGGGTTGACATACTTCCAATTCCAGACCAGACTGCGAAGACATGTGCAGATGTTATATTGAACGAAGTTATCAGTCGTTTTGGATGTCCTCTATCTATACACTCAGACCAAGGAAGGAACTACGAGAGTACCATATTTAGAGAACTATGTTCTATATTAGACATAAAGAAGACTAGAACTTCACCTCGTCACCCCCAGTGCAACGGCCAAGTGGAACGATTTAATCGCACTTTACTCCGTATGATTAAAGCCTACCTTAAAGGACAGCAGACAGATTGGGACAAGAACTTGGGATGTTTAGCTGGTGCTTACAGAGCAACACCACAAGAGTCAACAGGACTTACACCTAACATGCTGATGATGGGACGAGAGGTACGGCTACCAGTTGAGATAATTTTGGGCAGGAGAACTCCGGATTCTGATGACATTACCAGTTACAGTGAATACGTTACCATTCTTCGTGAGAGGATGAACCATGCACATGATGTCGCTCGTAAGCACCTTCACGACAATGCTCGCCGAAGGAAAGACCACTATGATGTAAACTTGTCCTGCAATCAATATAACGTAGGAGATTTAGTATGGTATCTAAATGAAGAAAGGAAAGTAGGAGTTGCACCAAAACTACAACCAACGTATTTAGGGCCATGTATTATTACAGAGAAGCCGACAGAATTCAACTACTTGATTCAGTTAGATGATAGGGGGAAAACTCGTCTTCTTCACCACGACAAGCTGAAACCATTCACTGGGGAGAACAACATCAGCTGGATATCACGTCTACAAAAGAAGATACAGAAACTTTAAAAATTGTCAACTATATAATATAATATATATACAGTATGAATGGTGTGCAGAGGTGATGAGACTCTATATTCAAAGCAGAATAAGTCATACTATTAAGGGGAGACAACCTAAAAATTTCAATGAAGATCATATTTATGTTTTACAGTAGACATGGAGAACTCAAGAGGGAGAGCATATAAGTGCGGGCAATGTGAATTCACGGAGGAGAAAAGACGAGTTGTCTATCACTTCTACAAATATCACGCCGCCTTAGAGGATACCCCTTTTTATTGTTCGCTTTGTCTGTTTCGATGTCTCCGGGAACATGAGTTGGCCCGTCATGTAGATCATTATCCGGACCATCGCCAAAAGCTTCAACAGCGGGAGAGCCAGGGATTAGGGATTGCCTCCAACTATCTCCGGAAGAATCCGAACCCCAGAACTTTGGCCCTAGATAAAGATTTTTTCCAACTTAGCCGAGAGGAATCCGAGGTAGTGTGGAAAACCAGATCCAGAAAGACCGTGGAGGATGCCCCTGTTCCACAACTACCCATGCCGGAGGCTTTATTAACACCTGAACCAACTATACCCGCTCCATCCCTGCCAGACATTCCACTTCCGGTACCTGAAGTACCAGAAGTGGATGTCTTGGAGGAGTTGACTGGACTAGATGAAGCTTTACAAGATATCCAGACCCAGCACCAGCCAACTAGCGATGACAGGACACCGGCGTGGATGGGCCCCATCGTAACGCTCCTGGAGCAGCAACAGAAGATCCTTGCAGCCCAGGAGGAGACTATCTTGGACCTGTCCCGCCACGTTCGGAGTAATACAGCAGCCGTGACAAAATTAGCTGAGAGTCTGGAGGAGGAGAGAAAGGAGAAGAGAGAGCTCGAACGTAAGTTGCGAGAAAAGGAGAATAGGTGTGTGTGTGCGAGTAAGAAGAGAAAGGTTGTGTTGAAGGAGAAACAGTAGGAATGTATATTGTTGTATATAGTTACCGGTGTTCTTTTTCATTTGTCTAGAATTATTTTATTCATGGGAAAGGATTTCTTGGGGTTTAACTAGGGTTGATGACATAACGTGATTTACAGAACAGGATACGATCCTCTGGCACACTGTAAAAAGTTGTAAGATCGTAAGTCACTGGCGTAGTCTGATCACTCGTAAACTTGGCCTGCTGTACATCAGAGTTTGTCATCTGTTTATTGTCCGGGGAAATTTTTCGGGAAATGTTGTATTCAGACATATGAAATAGATCATACGGACTATTTTTTTTTTAGGTGATTGTTAATTAGAGTATTTGTTAAGTTCAAACTATCTCGTATGTAAAGAAGAGTGAATGTAAGTCGTAAGCTGTTAAATAGGATATCATTGGAGTTTATATAATTGGTACTGGTGCTGAGTCTGGAATAATATATTATAAAGTCCCTGTAACATAGTTTAACTACATATATATATACATATCGGATAGAAATAGTTGGCTAAGTCTGGTATATCATAAATTTTAAAGTTTTCTGTCAAACATATTACTAGTTGAATCTTTGAGTAGTCGTGTAGTATAAATACTTGTAAAGTATTAATAGTCGAACAGTGTGAAAACTGTTATATTGTATTTTAATCTAACGCATTAACTTATAAAAGCTTTATAGCTAGGAACGGGTGGATATAAAGGAAGTCTGTGTATATTAGAACACACTTGTACTTTTTGTGTGTATCTAAAGTTGAGAAACAATCGTACTTATGTAGAGTAGCTCATTTCGGGTAAATACTGTATATTAGAACACACTTGTACTTTTTGTGTGGATCTAAAGTTGAGAAACAATCGTACTTATGTAGAGTAGCTCATTTCGGGTAATTACTGTATATTAGAACACACTTGTACTTTTTGTGTGTATCTAAAGTTGAGAAACAATCGTACTTATGTAGAGTAGCTCATTTCGGGTAAATACTGTATATTAGAACACACTTGTACTTTTTGTGTGTATCTAAAATTAGAGAAACAATCATTCTTATGTAAAGTGGCTCATATCGCGTATACTGTGCTAGAACATGCATGTAACTTTTGTGTGTATCTAGGTTTGAGAATATTGAGAATATGTATCATAACTTATTCAAGTAAATAATAGCACAAAGTATTGTAACTTTGCGTGATCTCATCTGATAACTTATATTTTTAATATAAGCTCACTGAAGTAAATAGAGCACACTTGTACTTTTGTGTGTATCTTTATCAGGAAGTATGGGAGTGTAACTGGAACACACCTGTAATTTTGTGTGTATCTAATTGTTGTGAAATACAATGGTATTGTGTCAGTATTGTGATGATAGTAAATAGCAGGGTACACTTGTACATTTTTGTGTATCCCTGTAAGCATTCAAAAGCGTGAACAAAACCATAAGTTATCAGAGACCTATTTTTTTTTTAAATATTGTTTCGTGTTCATGGGGACATTGAACACGTTAAGTGGGGGGTAATGTGACAACACCACGTTTTGTCATAGTTTCGGTATGAATATTCTTCTATGTATATCACACGGTTTAAACAAGCAATTGGATAATTCATGAATCTATTATTAGAACTACTTACAAAGTTATTTCATGTATTAGTTGTCAGGTAATCGGTAAATCGAAACACATGTTCTCGATACTGGACGCAGCCATGATGTTAGTATGACAGCGGCGGAGCTGGCATATTACGGTAGTTTCGTATTTTCCCTGATGATTCGTAGTTTACATTGGAAACACTTCCGGCGTCTTGAATAGTTGCAGACGATAGTTTAATAATGATTATAAATATAAAGGTACGTGTGTTACCACAGTTATGCTCTGTAATGTTTGGGTTTATCATTATTAAATAATATTTCACTTTGGTTAGAGATTTTCCAGCAAGCGATCCAGCATTTCCAGCAAATCCAGCAATCGCTGCACGCGCTCGGATTCTAAACATTGCGTCACAACGAGTTTCAGTCAGTCTGCGTTCTGTCTCTGTCTGGGTCGGTCGTATATTGTTTAGGTGGGTGTGTAGCGATGGACAAAGAGGTGTTTCCTCAGTTCCAAAGCTTGTCTTGTCTTTATGTATTAGGTTAGGTGTAGTTTATATGTGTGGGATGGGTTTTCTGTATTTAAATGTAATATTTCTGGGAATTTATTGTAAATATGTGATTTATTAAGGGGACAGTTTTACCGTTATTTTGTAACGGGATTTCTTACATTTCTGTTAGTTTAGGCTGGAATTCTACAGTTGCATTATACATAGATTATTGAATCAGAGGGTTATTTAAAGGAACTTTTAGGAATTACTATAATAGAAGGGATTTATCTAATATTTTGGTATTTTATTAGTACAGTTGCTTTGGAAATAGATCTAGAGTTGTATTTATACTTGGATTTATTCTGCTGAGAATATAGGAGTTGATTATTCCAAGTTGAGAGTGGTTCATTATTGATTATTTATTCTGTAAAAGAATGTTTATCATTTGTACTTGTAGTACAAATGTAATAGTAATAGTATAACTCTGAGATAGTGATTATTATTGAGCTTTAGTATGGAATAAATTATTTATTTATTGGATCAGATCTGAAACTATTTACAACATTGTTACTATTTATTATCAAAGAATTAATTTAATACAACTCATTATCCAAATTATATAACTAAATAACAGATTAGACAAGTATGGAAGAATGAGAGCTATTTTATCTATATGTAAAACTATTTATTTTTATACGTCTCATAAATAAATGGCTAAGTTTGTACCTGTATTTTGGAATCCTGGTTGTTTCTTATAGGATTTATAACTATTCAGGTGAAACCATGGTGTAACTAAGTCGTCAATGGTTAGGGTAGTTAGGCAAGAGTCTTCTACCCCTAAAATGCTTGTGTGGCGGTAGCCGCGCTACCACTGGTTATTTTCAAGTCGGTTCAGGATATAGATTCCTGACCACTTGACCGTCACAATATATCATTTCCAGAAAGTTGTTTATAACATTGTTTTTTTTTCTATTTGAACTAGTGAGCGTAAAGTTTACACAACATTATTTTGAAAAATAAATTGGTAGCTAAATAACATTAATTATTTTAAATTAATCTCGGAAAAAAATAAATTATGCATCGAAAAAATTGAAAATTACACTTTAATTAGATTTATCAGTTTATTTTATTATGCCAGACATGTACATGTATCTTTCATATATCTATTTTCTATATATCTACTCTTATTAATACGAATAAACGTGTTTTATAAAATTATTATGATTATAATGCAATGTCATTGTATTCAGTGCAACAAACACTTCTAATTTCAGTTACCAAATCTCTATCTCAACTGTCTATGTTTACAAGAGAATAACAATGAAAGGGGAATAACTCTTTATAAACATTAAAAAACATATCTCCCTTTGACTATTAATAAACTTGCCACACGACATACAACATGTATAGCACAAAAAAAAAAAAAAAAACAGTAGACAGATTTATAGATAACACCTTTATGATAATGACTTCAAAACCAACTTATTTTGATTTCAAATGTTCACCGAAATGAAGCCTATACAGTTGTATATCATGATCTAATATTACTATCCCATTGGATACAACGTTATATTTAGTGATCACACTTAATTTGAACTGGTGAGTGTATATACTTTACATTGTGTGCTTATATCAGAATTACTTTAACACACAATTTCGCCTATATTTATATAGTGAAACAATATAATTGATTCTAAAATTTTAAATTTGATCTCTTTGGATCAAAGCTAATTATGAATCAAACTGACGAACGTTTTCTAAATATTTAATATATATCCTCATACTTGGGAAATTCTGAAAATTCTTTCTTTTTCGTATATATCAAGTTATAATGTATGGTTCAATAATACTAGGCAATATTATTAAATACAATCTTTAATTAAATGTTCTAAAATATTGCTCCAAAATGTTTTATTAAAAAAAAAAATTGCTCAGAGAGGTGATATCGTGTTTCCTGTTCGTTTTTTACACAGCCAATCTTGGTTCGCACTTATTGCCTCGTCATGCACTATTTGAGACAGTTTCCACATTCAAGATGGCCAACGTGAAGCAATCTTGAGTTTTGAAAATTTAAGTCAGTAAGCTAGCAATTCACATCACCAATCCTTGATGGTCTTAAACCCTGGGTATGTGGATAACTCTAGGGTTACTTCTACATGTCGACGTTTTCACCTTGAAAACCTGGATAAAATTTTCCAATGGGAAGTTGTGTCTAATCAGCAAGAGAAATGTAATAATCCACGTAACAACAAAACATACCATAATCTACAACAACATGTAGTATCAATGAGTAAATACTTAGGTTTTAACATTTCAGTCCTCGGATTATTTTAACCATCAAACCAATGACATCTCACAATATATTTGATATAATATACGGAGAAAGGGCAGAGTCAAATATGCCAACCCTGCCTAAAACCCTGGTATCACTAAAAAAAAATCACAAGAAAAAGCAATTTTAAAGGCACAAATATCACTTGCTGTAGATGGTGACTAAAGTTAACTTCAGTTTATGTGCATACTACATTTGTATACATTGAAGTTTGTGGGTTAAGGAATACAGCAAGTGGTCCCTCGGAACTTGCCTATTATCGGGAAACCCGAGACTTGCTATATATCCCCAACCCCACATTTTTAACTGTTTATAATTATATTGATTTTTGCAAAAGCTAATGATTAGAACAAAAAGATTTATTTGTCACATACGCTATATCCGTGTCGAGTATATCCTGATAATTCAATGGCCATGGTCATATAGAGAATAAAAAAAAATAACATTTTAATATATTGTCATTGCCACTGCACATTACCTAAATGTTGCTACTAAGCCCAATGTATGTTATTTCCAATATCAACATTGTCAGTTTGGCTCTGGCGTACTTATACCATAATCCAGAGTTCAAGAGTATCAAGTGTGAGAACTCACTGAAAAAAATGTTAAAATATTCTTAACATTGATAAGTGTTGGATTTATCTTTGTATTTCTGATTTAAATGTTTCATCTACTCTACTTATTGTTTAGTCGGCTGTCCATGGACAACACACATGCAATGGTGTGTGACATAAATTGTGGGGTTCTAGCATATCTATCATGTTGCGCTAGGACGCGCACCACTAAAATATATGTTAAATACTAATGTATAGCAAACCTGTGACAATCCTACTGCTTCAATATTATCTTAAAACTAAATCTTATTATCGATATTTCAAATATTTCAGCGATTATGATTGTGAATCCGTGTCCGTGTTGTTTTACTTCTTCATTTCTCGATAATTCAACATTGCCTACCACTAAATTAGGCATATTGTTGTAATTTCCGAGAGGTTAAAACCACTTACAGGTACTGTACTGTAGACTACATTACAAATGTACGTATAAATGTAACATATGTTATGTCCACTGGAAATTCATTACAATTTTTCACAAACCCCTCTTATTTACAAGACAACTAGCCTCCGCCCAATTTTCAAATTGTGCCTGGCAACTGATGGCGTGATAGGAAATAAGCCACGTCCCACCTCAAAGCTGAAAGGTGCTCATGAACGGATATACCCGAGTGCGGGTAGTGTGTGTTATGTTCAGTTGGAAAACATAGCAACACAGCTTTTAGCCGAGATTTTTTGTGAAAACGTAGGAGCTTGTAGTGTAAATCAAGTAGACGGTATATATTAATCTCACACGAGGAAGTTTGAATTAAAAACGATAAATGTCGTTCGTAGCTTGTCTAAAGTATTATAGATGTTAATATACCACATCGTCAGTTAACTAACCTTATCAGGGACAACTACGTTGCGGCCCTGATAAACGGAGCGTAGAAGGCTTGATAAATTGGTTTCAGAAGGTGTATCTACTAGGGAGCACCAACAACAGAGATCATCACCAATGTGGGACAGAAATATTGAAAGTATATTACTCAAATAAGAACAAAAGTCAAACAAAAAATAATGTTGATAATAAATGAGATGGGTCCTATAAGATGAAGTTCTTAGTTTCGTGTAATCATAACTTCTGTGAAGTAGAAAAAACCCACCGAAAGTGATAAATTCTAAAGATTCGATTTAAGATCAATCATTTTGTACATTATTATATAATCAAATTTGCCATGATATGGAGATTTTGTTAATTAGCTGATTGGGTGCAGTGGCCGAGTAGTTAAGATGTTATCGACATATTACCACAAAGCCCTCCACCTCTGGGTCACGAATTTGATATCCCATGTAGGGGAGTTGCCAGGTACTTTCCTCAACCACAACAATTCTGTGGCACGTCCGCACATTAATATTGCTGTTAATAGGACGTTTTAAACTAATAAAACTCAAAACCTTATATTGTCTAGTAAATCAGTTAATAATTACTGTCTTTTTAAATATATCGGAGGGTATTTATTTGGACGAGGTGTAAACGTAGTAGAACTGGAAAATACCCGTGGTAGTTGATCTAACAATGGACGAAGACAAGCGCGCTTCACTTAGTAAGGTTATTGTAACCACTGGTATTAAATTTTCCTGTAATAGTTCACAGTCGGCGACATAAAACTGGTTAAGATTGTGTTTCCTATACATACCATTACAATAATAGTATGAAAGGCGATACTGTAATCGGATACACAGTGATATACACAATGATGTGAATCTACATTTCAACAAATGATAAAATTGGCTTGCCATATTAACTTATAAGTTAACCTGTAGCCATTGAATTTAGTGATAGATTAACGGACATATGTCGTGTTGGTCTACACACATGATCACTGCATTTTGTAAAAATCGATATGTTTTCTCTTACGAATGTTCTCTGGTGATGTTTTAGTTTGTTGAAGTCTCGTTTCAAAAAACTAATGATTGACGGTTTTTTTGTGTGATTTTCCGAAAAATAAATAGTCAAACTTATGATATAACTTAAACCCTCTACATTAAACATGGAAAAAAAAACCGAAATATTCTTAATTGACAAACGATACCATTAATTGATATGATCCAATTTATGCCCGTCTGTCTGCCTATGTGACACTAGAAGTAATCATTCTTAGCAGATAATTGCAAGATCGACGTGAAGTGCTAAACATACAAGCTATCAAATTTATTGTAAAAGGATAGTTTTAAAAAAAACAATGAACATTTTAATACTACAGTAGAAAAAAATGCTAAACTGTCAATTTTTTTCCATCTGCTTTTCTCAATTGAAATTCACAAGCCTCTGATTTGTAGTAAAAAAAAAACTCCAAAAACATATGCTAATTTTTATAATGACCATAGGTATTTATTAAATCGTCTATGCGTCAAAGTATTTACATGAACATATATCAAGTGCTTTTTGGTGTAAATGTTTTCAAGTTTCAATTTGCTGACCCAATGTTTATTATCATTATCAATTTTATCTGTTTAATAGAAACTGTTGTCTTTGGACCAGTCTTATATGATCCTGACGTTTGTTTACTGTCTTTGTCTTTTGACCCGTCCTTGTGAATCCTTACGTTTGTTTACTGTTGTCTTTGGACCCGTCCTTAGGTATCCTGACGTTTGTTTACTGTTGGTTTTGGACTCGTTCCGTATGTATCTCTGGCGCTTGTTTACTGTTGTCTTTGGACTCCGTCCTTATGTATCCTGACGTTTGTTTACTGTTGTCTTTGGACCCGTTCTTATGTATCCTGACGTTTGTTTACTGTGTCTTTTGACCGTTTATGTATCCGTTGGTACCTTATCGTATCCTTGACGTTCTTCTACTTACAATCCTCCGTCATAACCGCCTATCTTTGAACTACATTTTTTCGGAAAAAATTTTTTTTCTACAATTTATAAACCGGTGGGCGATTTGGACCGTAACTTAGCCATCCAAATCATCCTGCAAATGGTCCCGACAAAGTGTTTATTACAAAAACTGGTTAACAACACCCGTCCTTAAGTATCCTGG
>NW_027188276.1:0-28708 GCF_041381155.1 Argopecten irradians
GATCCAATTATGTCAAAAGTCAGTCGAGTTAGGTCGCACGGTGAGGTCATAAGTACATGTAATAGCAGGAAGTATAGTATTCCTTGGTATAGTAAAAAGTGTGAGGAAATCAGGTCAGTATTTTTTGAAAAATTAAATTTATACAGGAGAGAGAGTACTAATGAGAATCGAGTTAACATGGTGAAAGCAAGAAATGAGTTTAAAAAGGAAGCAAGGAAATGTTGCTTAAGTTACGACGCTGATAAAACTTCAAAATTAGTGAATTTTAGAACTAGCAATCCCAAAAAATATTGGTCGTTGTTAAAAGAGTCATCATCTGCAAATAACAATATCAACATTGATGCCGACGAGTTTGCGATTTTTTTTTAGTTCAATTAATAATCCGGACGACCCTTTTTACACCCGACGAAGATGTAGTAAATTATGTTGATAGGTACGAAAATAGTGAATTGCAAGTAATGTTTAATGAACTAAATCAAAACATAGACCAAACGGAAATCACAGATGCTTTAAGTCGGCATAAAAACGGGAAAAGTGTAGGGCCTGATTTGGTGATAAACAAGTTTTTGAGCAGAGGCGCGAACATACTTTACCCCATCCCTCGAAGCGTTATTTCAATGCTATTTTTAGAAAGGGAGAATTCCCCACTATTTGGTCAGAAGAGTTACGTGATAACCCATTCATAAAAAAGGGGAAGCAAATCAGATGATCCGTAATTATAAAGGTGTTACTTTATTAAGTGTGGTTGGCAAGCTTTTTACGAAAATTTTGAATAATAGATAACTTACCTGGGCGCGCAAATATCAGGTGTTTATGTAGATGCCCAGGCCGGTTTTAGAGCTGCGCTCATAGTACACAGATCGATAACAGTTTTATTTTACATGGCCCTAATATCATGTTTTATTAATAACAGAAAAACTTTGTATTGTACTTTTATTGATTTTTCGAAGGCCTTTTGATTATGTTGTGAGGGGAAAACTTATGGTTAAATTTATTGAAAATTGGGAATTAGAGGTAAAGATGTCTGATATTCAGTCAAGTTCAAATGTATCAATCATGCTTAAAGCTAAGGGTGAAAGTTAAATAATCGATCTTCCTGATGATATACGAATGTTATAACCGGGGAAAAACAAGTGGGAAAGTTTTGTCCCCATACTCTTTTATGCAATTTATCAACGTACAAAAGAACTAGAAGAAGAGCTGATTTTATAAAAGGCTTTGAAGGGGTGTCCAATATTTTATATAAATCATTTTAAAATTACTTTTATTCAGAATGGCATCACATATGATGGCCTGCACTAGAGTACAGGAATACCAAATAGTCTGAGGACTATTCTGCACGTTGATTTGTGATATAGATGAAATTAACAAGTTAAATGTATTATGAAGAAAAGCGTCTCGATCACGGGTCATGTTTACAGAAACGGTGGACAATTACAAGAAGATATATACTTCTATTTTGGGTGAGTGACAGGAGGGTGAAGAAAAGTTTAAAAAGTTTTTCTATTTATAGGACTTAGTACTCTCATTTAGTGGGTCATTTTCCGAATGCCCAATTAACCTCTAGCGGGACAAGGAAGTAAATCACTTTTTCAGGCTGGAAAAAACAATTTCAAAAAATTATTAACTTTTCACCTAAACATGCATATAATTGATTTGAACAAGAGGCCCAGAGGGCCTGTATCGCTCACCTGATTTTGTAATGCCAAGTAATGTTCTGAATACAAGTCCAAAGTGTTTCTTTTCTGAAGGAATTTTGAATATTTACCTCAAAATCCCCTATTGGGCCCTACTTTTTCTGATCCAGGGGGTCAAAGCCAAAATTTAAACGAAATTCTGTTAACCCCAAGGATGTTTCTGGCCAAATTTGGGTGGTATAATCCATGCAGATCTCTAGGACAAGTAGATTTATAAGATTTACCTCTATTTCCCCTATTGGGCCCGTCCCTCCTGCCCCTGGGGGTTCAGAGCCAAAATTTAATACAAGTTCTGTTCCCCTTCCCCCAAGGATGTTTCTGGCCAAATTTGTTTACAATCCATGCAGAACTCTAGGACAAGTAGCGATTTATAGGATTTACCTCTATTTTCCCCTATTGGGCGCCGCCTCTCCTGCCCCCAGGGGGTCAGAGCCAATTTTTTTACAAGTTCTGTTCCCCTTCCCCCCAAGGATGTTTCTGACCAAATTTGGTTACAATCCATGCAGAACTCTAGGACAAGAAGCGATTTTTAGGATTTACCTCTATTTCACCCTTATTGGGCCCCGCCCCTCCTGCCCCCCGGGGGGGTCAGAGCCAAAATTTATACAAGTTCTGTTCCCCTTCCCCCAAGGATGTATTCTGGCTAAATTTGGTTACAATCAATGCAGAACTCTAGAACTGGTAGTGATTTTATAAGATTTACCTCTATTTTCCCCTAGTGAGGGCCCCGCCCCCCTGCTCCTGGGGGGTCAGAGCCAAAATTTATACAAGTTCTGTTCCCCCTTCCCCCCCAAGGATGTTTCTGGCCCAAATTTGGTTACAATCCATGCAGAACTCTAGGACAAGTAGACCGATTTATAGGATTGTTCCTCTATTTCATCCCCTATTGGGCCCCGCCCCTCCTGCCCCCGGGGGGTCAGAGCCAAAATTTATACAAGTTCTGTTCCCCCTTTCCCCCAAGGATGTTATCCTAGCCCAAATTTGGTTACAATTCCATGCAGACCTTGTACATTTGGACCTATAGACAAGTAGCGATTATATAGCATTACTACTCTATTGTCCCTCTATACGGCCCCTCCCCATCCTGCCCCTGTGGGTCAACGCCATCTCTCTTTTACGCGATACTGGACTGGTTGTCCACTGGTTATTACTGCTACGCAATCTTCTGCTTAATTGTAACCTTATCTGATATGTTTTGTTATGCATTAATTAAACGTCTTATTACCATCTATGGTTCATGAGTAATGGACGGTCCTCCCATGTAGGGGTGTATTGGCGTGTATGTTTGTGCAGGTGCGAGCGTTCTATTGAGGAGCATTGCGGTATGTTTCGGTTTGTGTCTCTTTGTATAGTCTGAAACGTATCCCCTTCTCTTATATAGTGCTATATCACTGAAACATGCCGCCGAAGACACTAAGCAACACACCCCAACCGGTCACATTATACTGACAACGGGCAAACCAGTCGTCCCACTCCCTGTATGCTGAGCGCCAAGCAGGAGCAGAAACTATCACTTTTATAGGCTTTGGTGTGTCTCGGCCAGGGGACAGAACCCAGAGCCTACCTCACAGGGACGAACTCTCAACTCAAGGCCAAAAGTGAGGCGGTGTCAAGGGAGGCATTAGGAAAGATAGTCAGTTAGGAAGAAGAGAAAAGATAAGATCCTAAATTTAGTCGCCTTTTACGATCATGCAATAGGGGCAGCAGGTGCAATTGTTTACTGACAATGGATTGTGTTGAAATTAAATTAAAGAATTAGCATTAAGTTCATGAAATAACGGTATATTGTCAGTTGTAATTCAGGCAGAAACGGCGAATAGGTATTAAGTGAAACACAGAAACGTCGAAGAATGTCATTAAAAGTCGTTTTCATAATGTTCTGTCTATGATACAAATGTATGTGTTTTTAAATGAGGTGGGGTGGGTAAGTCATGTTTACCCGAGAACCGTGATCACTTTGTGGATACCAGATGCCACTTTGTGGCTAGGTATGTGTATTTAACTTCTGAGAACTAACAGGGAAAATAGATGTACCTATCTACTAGTAGTCTCAATAGAGGTAAGGTGAGTGTCATCTTCTTTCTCCTTATTAGTACAAACTATAAAAAAATCAAAGCTATTCAGATAGTTACATACAAATCATATTCTAGTTAACAATTTACAAATTTTGCAATTTTATAACGCTGTCGTTAAGCTTGGTCAATTCTTTAGATGTGTTAAAGCATCATATATACTTGGCTGCTGGCTTTATAAGGTACCGCTACATGATATATCATCACTCGTTTACAGCCGCATTTACAACAAACCATTCAACAAATCAAAGGTCAGCACATTGAATCAATGGCTTAAGACTTTGTCTTCAGCTGTTTATTAGTGTTGGATCTTTGCCTTCATCTATTTAGTTTTCGACACCCTTACTTTATTTGGTGTTTAATAACCTAAACATGGAATTATTATCGAAAGGAACGATTAAAAATTAAAAAAAAAATGCGGCATGTGGATATATGTGAAGGCTTTTGACTTCCATCGACCACAGTGTCTGGGTGTTTGATCTGTACAGAACCCTAAAGACTTTGCGAGGATGGCGGATAACTGATATCGGGTAAGCACCCGCCCATCTAAGTGTATTCACAGTTTAGTTTCCGTGGAAAATTCCCTATGAACTAAGTATTGCGGCATTGAATGATATTTGAGATTCTGATGTGATTCGTACTACATGTATCCCAGCGTCTCCTGATGTACGGGTACTCTGCCTTTATAGGCTACAATACAGTTGTTATGGCATATTTTCCCTTTTCTGACAGTTCCAGTATCTTAGTTAAAGATTCAGTAATATAACACTGACAGAACTCTAGACAGGTCACAGAAGATTTAAGAAAGAGGATGAAGACCAACTCTAGACCTGTAGATTTAAATGATTTTATGATTGGTTTACGGAAAAGTTTCATTAATGACTCTTAACAAAAATATTAACATTCCAGATTTTAGGCATCGTTTTTAGGTTAAGTAATATTCTATGTTTTTTTTTAAATCACCGCAAGCCACCACACAGAAATCCTATAAGTAAACCACCTGTATCTACTGTACCTACCTGTAGTCTGGTTTCCTTATTCATACATTTAGTACTTTTGTGTAGATTTTAGTCTTTGATTTCTCCATAATAATGTTTCAATGCGTGCCAAAAACTAATCCACACTGATGTCAGGTATGACAACGGTAATTATGTTACATGTACAAACTGAACGTAATCTTAAAAGATGTAAACTACTTCAATTAATTGCTAGTCCTGCAAGGTACGGTACGTTACGGTAAAAACATGTGTAGATGTTGTCGCTTGTCACTGCAGCTATACCTGTGCATACAGCGCCACCTGCCGACACCGTCAAGATAACATCAAATGTACCGACAGCGTGCAAAGGTATAGCGACAGTTCGCTGATAAACTGAATAAGGATGTATATTTTAGTTAGATTGTACAAAGACATCATCATATTCGGAATATATATATCATGCATGCATGTCGTAAAATTGACGGTGCAATAAGGAAAGCACACAATACACAGTTTTTTTTCTATTTCTTAGCGTATAGTGCCGGTTTGTTTAAGATTAGACCTCGTGAGTAGGAAAAGCGAGAAAATTTATTATCCTAAATAGTCGCATTCTAAGATCATTCGTTAGGAACATCCGGTATTTTTCTAACAATCTATTGGCGAACGTTTACTCGAGAACTTTAAGTTAGTGTTTATATGAAATGTTAATAACATATCCGGGCAAATAATTAATAATTACATATAGCTAATGTATGTTTACCGTGTACACATTTTAAATATTATCCATGTCAGCAGTTCTCAGCCATCGAAATCATATTCTCTAAAATTAAATGAAAAACAAAATGCATTAATAATGCATCAATGACATATTGATAATTGAAGCGTCAAACCAATTAGTATATTCAGTCGATAGAATACGTAATCAAACTCGTGCGCGTTTATATAAATATCATCTCACTTGAATGAGTTGTTAAGTTAACATAAACACCATGGAGACCAACGCTGTGCGAGTGAAGTGGAGCTCCCGTGTGGAGTTTGTGGTGGCGTTGATTGGGTACTCCATTGGTATGCCGGAATTCTGGAGGGTTCCGTACCTAACCTATAGGAATGGAGGAGGTATGTATGAAGGACAATTCTAGATGGTTCTGACCTTTACATATAGGAATACAAAAATGGGGGAGGTATGCATAAGAGACAATTCTGAAGGGTGCTGTACCTCATCTACAGGAATATCTACAGGGGTAATTATGTATTCATGATGATTCTGGAGGGGCTCATAGTTTATCCATAGGAACGTAGATATTTGGGGCAATTCTGGAGAGTTTCGTACCTAACATACAATAGAGAGATATGTATATTATTCTAGAATGTAGTACCTAATATAATATAATAAGTTTCATTTGAATTCATAAAATAAGCTATTCGACCAGTGTTAGACTAAAGCTACTCGTGTATGTACATGTATACGGTCAGTTATCTGCACACATGTTGGTCATATCATAATCCCTGATTAGTCTTGTGTAACACGGAATGGATACATTGTGTGGGCTGTTGCGGTAGTAGATATCAGGTATTAGATATCATGGCCAAATACTGATGTATAAACCTACCTGCTCTCTAGATCTTGTTACATGTACTAACTATTATAAATAGAGCTGACCAGTGATATATCACGGAGACAGCTAGATAGGGCTAGAGGGAGAGGGAGCTATCCTGGTCACAGCACCAGTACAATAAAATGATTTTTGATGCTTGTTTTATGAAGTTGCATAGTTCTTTGGTTCCATAGTTTCTTGGCTGTTGTGGTATGTAGATTTGTCGTTAAAATAATGAATAACTTCTACTGTTCTGTTGACATTTTATTATTTTACATTTACTATTTACAAGAACAGTATAGGTACAGATATAGTCACTGTGTGGCCCAAAATGGGACCACACACAAGGTGTGTGCTCCAGGATAGCTCCCTCACTCTCTAACCCTGTCTAGCTGTCTCCGTGATATATCACTGGTCAACTCTATTTATATTAGTTAGTACATATAACATGATCTAGAGCGCAGGTAGGTTTACACATCAGTATTTTGCCAAGATATCTAATAACTTATATCTACTGCCGCAACAGCCCACACAATGTATCCATTCCGTGTTATACAAGACTAATCAGGGGTTATTATATGACCAACATGTGTGCAGATAACTGACCGTATACATGTACATACACCAGAAGCTTTAGTCTGACGCTGGCCGAATAACTTTTTTATGAATTCAAATGAATTTATTATCATTATTTCAAATTATAACTAATTTTAAATAATTATTAACAAGAGGAAGAAATATAATAAGTTTCATTTGAATTTATGAAATAAGCTACTCGGCAGTGTCAGATTAAGCTACTCAAATACCAGTACCCTGGACCTTTCGGTTATTGAGAAGAAATCATTTGAATGAAAAGTTTACGCAAGGCGTACGTCGCAGGACGAAGGACGGTGCATGTTGCCAATAAGTCGAGTCAGGACCTAAAAAGCAAACAAATCAGTTTGGTCTGTGTCTCTACAAGTCGCAAAAATGTTCTTGTACATAAAACCCAAAGGCTTTTAGACAATTTGTGATACACTTGACTAGTGTGATCAGTGTTATTTAAATACGCATATAAACGATTTATATCTAGACCCCTAAAATTGGGAGGTTCATATAATAATAAAACTGTAACTAATGCACAGATGCTTCTGTTATTCCCGCCTAAATAGTTAATTTACTGACGTCTGGCCAACATATATTTTATTAATTAATTATATTAATTGGAGCAACGAAGATATTTTTGGACTGATGTCAAACTCCCTTTGGCACATGTTGATAAACTATTTACGTCGACCCATTACGTTGGACGAACGCTGCGCCGATGAGCAACATCACATTGGCCCAATATAGCATGCCGACATTTAGCCAACAAAAGCAATATCATTGGACCAACGTCGGTCCAATCTAAGCTCATAATGTATGTACATGCGGTAATGAATTAACAGAAGAGGGTGATAATATTTAGGTACAAATGCATTTATAAATCAGTTTGAAATCTTCTGTTGAAGGTCCTTTTATCATTGCCTATATCGTACTGATGTTGGTGTGCGGGTTCCCACTGTACTTCCTAGAGCTGGCAGTATCGCAATACTCAGGGAAAGGACCGTGGAGGTTCTAGGATATCTGTCCGCTACTGAGATGTACGGAATAGCTTTCAAATACATCTTTTATTAACGATATCGTGAAAATCATTAATAGGATAATTGGTCTTGTGTGTGTATATATATATATGTAAACCAAGAAAAAAGTACGTGTCCATGTAGAGTTGAATATATAAAAAATAAAAGTCAACGACTTTCCTCTTGTACATTCACCATTTCATGATGGCTCTTCAGGAGTAGAAATGTTTTCTACTCCTGAAGAGCCATCATGAAATGTTTTCTACTCCTGAAGTAGAAATGTTTTCTACTCCTGAAGAGCCATCATGAAATGGTGAATGTACAAGAGGAAAGTCGTTGACTTTTATTTTTTATATATATATTTATATATATATAAACATCTCATGAAGAACAGCGGCAGCTGGGAAAACGTTAGAGATTGATCGCAGATTAGTTTTAGTTTTGTTTTTTTTCTATTTAAATTCCATCACAAGGATATTCAACATTTATGTATTATATATTCACATTTAGGTCCCCTAAGAAGGCTCAAATTACCTTTTCTAATCACCTTTTTGTCTGTCGTCGTGTGTTTGTAAACAATTCACATTTTCGACTTCTTCTCCAAAACTTCTTAAGCAGTTTCAATGACATTTTGCACAAACCTTTTAAAGCATAAGGCCAAGGCCAATCAAAATTGTAAATTATATGGTTCCGACCACCAGGGGGTTGTGGAACGGGTTAAAAGGAGTCAAAATTACAAAACATTCAAAAATCTTCTTCTCCACTCGCAGATGTGGTAGAATCAAATACTCTACATAGGTTGAAATGCTTCATGGCACTCTACCAAAATTGTGAAATTTCATAGCCCTGGGGTCTCAAATTTTTACTGGGGAGGCTGTCAATTTTACTGTATCTATTTACCTTATTTATGAGTAGGAAATGAGTCAAACTTGGTTAGAATTATTAGCCTGAAAAAGCATATTAACATCACATCCATATAGGCTTGCAAGGACTCAAAAATTAGCTTGATTTGACTCTAACTTACATAGTTATTGCCACTTGCTCTAATAATAATTATTTGACCTTGTGAATATGATAACATGAGTAAATGTGCATCCAGCTTAATAAAAATTTCTATTTAGACTAAAATTGAAAAGATCTCAATCGAATGTTATTAAAAACGGCTTGGTTTGACTGTTACTGACAGAGTTATTGCCTTTAGCACCAATAAGTATTATTGCACCTTTTGAAAACTATAACTTGCACTCAGCTTAATCTAACTTTGTATTTAGACTTACATTCAGGAGATCTCGGACGATTTTATTTTTTATCAATTTTTGGACTTTCAAAATACTAAGTTATTGCCATTTGCACTAATAATTTTTATTAGACCTTGTGAACACGATAACTTTATCATTTCACTCAGAGAGACTTTTGATTTAGTCTCACACTGGAAAGATCTCGAAATCAGCTTGATTCGACTGTAACTTGAAGAGTCATTGCTCATTGCACTTATAATTGTTATTGGATCTTCTTTGTGAACAAAACTTGTACACAGACAAACATTAGAAAAACAAGTACAAAAAATATTTCCCTTTGGAAATTGTGAACATGTTAACTTGAGTAAATATTCACCGAAATTTTGTATGCAGAGTAAACTTTTTTGTTTGTTTAATCAATTAATTAACGTCCTATTAACAGCTACGGTCATGTAAGAACGGTCTCCCATGTATGCGGTGTGTTGCGTGTATGTAGTGCAGGAAATTGCGGTTTGTCCGTGTTGTGTCTTCTTGTATAGTGGAACTGTTGCCCTTGTTATAATTCTATATCACCAAGACATGCCACCGAAGACACCAAGAAACACACCCTACCCGGTCACATTATACTGTCAACGTGCGAGCCAGTCGCAGGAGCAGAAACTACCACTTTTATAGACTTTGGTGTGTCTCGGCCAGGGGACAGAACCCAAAGCCTTCCTCACAGGGGCAAACGCTCAACTCAATGCCAAAAGTGCCATTTTATCCATCCGCTTGTACTTTACATATATGATCAGCGTGATGTGGGTTTTTTTTTTATTAGTTAACGTCCTATTAACAATAATCACAAATCCACAAGGAAATTGAATATCCGCCGATGATTTGTAAAGTTCCAGGCAATATGAATAAATCCACACAAAGTGTTGTAATAATCCACAGATAAAGTCACAATAGCTCTCCCAATAGAATCTTACATGGCGCTGTACAATTCTTGATATGTCTTATTACAGGTCTCATTACAGTTCTGATTAGCCTTGGGCAGCTGGAGTATATATAGCTTAACCCTAATTCAAGAATATTGGAGAACCTTCTACTTCTAGAAATATCTAACTAAAAGCAGTAAACAAATAAACACACACATAACTTTCTGGAAATAGATCATTCTAGATCTCTACTTAAAATCAACATGTTTTACAAACATATTTGTTTATACATGATTATATTCTAGAAAGTTCTATAACCTAGATTAATGATATGACCTTTATAGGATGTATTGATAAAAAAGCTATAGGAGTTATCTCCCTTATCTCATAGCTACATGTATTTAGTGTCATACATAACACACCCCTCCTTAAAGAAAAGAAAGTTTTCTTGAAAAGGAAACTTTCCTGACATATTAAGTCATATTTAAATCCTTGATAAAGCATCAGCTAGAATATTGTCTTTCCCTTTGATATGTTTGATGTCAAGATTGTGCTCTTGCAAAGTCAAACTCCACCTGAGAATTCTTTGATTTTTGTTTTTCATTTTTCCAATGAATGTTAAAGGGTTGTGGTCGGTGAAGACCAACACAGGCACAACTGTAGTGCATAGATACACATCAAATTGGTTCAAGGCCAAAATCAATGCTAAACATTCTTTCTCAATGGTGGAATAATTCCATCTTGCATCAAAACAGTACCAACACCTACATCGCTGGCGTCAACAAACAGTTTAAACTGTTTATTAAAATCTGGAGCAGTCAGAACTGGTGAGTTTGATAGTATGGCTTTCAATTTCTCAAAAGCAGTCTTACATTCGTCTGACCAGACAAATTTGACATTTTTCTTTAACAAAACAGTAAGTGGAGCTGCTATAACAGAGAAATTTTGACAAAATTTTCTGTAGTATCCAGCCATACCAAGAAACCTCATCAGCTCTCTCTTGCCTCCAGGAGCTGGAAAATCTATAATTGATTCTACTTTGGCCTGAACAGGTTTAACCTGCCCCTGTCCTACAACGTGGCCAAAAAAATCAACAGTTGCATTACAAAATCCACATTTCAATAAGTTTACAGTCAATTTCATGGTAGCGAGTCTCTCGAAGAATTCACGAATCCCGCGTAGATGGTCTTCCCACGTGTCGTGGTAGTTGATGACGTCATCAATGTATCCATCACAGCCTTCCAGGTCTGATATCACGCTGTTAAGAAGACGTTGAAATGTTGCCGGGGCATTCTTCATACCAAACGGCATAACTTTGTACTGGTACAAACCTTGTGAAGTTACAAATGCAGACACTTCTTTGGCTCTTTCTGTTAATGGCACCTGCCAATATCCTTTCAACAGGTCAAATTTGCTTACGTACTTGGCTTTGCCAACTTTGTCAATACACGAGTCAATCCTTGGAATTGGATAAGAGTCTGTTTTACTGACAGAGTTTACTTTTCTGAAGTCAGTACAGAACCGGTATGTCTTGTCTGGCTTTGGTACCAGAACACATGGAGAGCTCCATTCACTTTTGCTTGGTTCAATAATATCATTGTCCAACATGTATTGAATTTCTTTCTTTAAATGTTCTTCTTTCAAAGGATTGACACGGTAAGGATGTTGCTTGACAGGTGGCGCATCGCCCACATCCACGTCGTGATAGATAGCATCTGTTTTGCCTGGTGTATCCGGAAACAAATGTTTAAACTCAAGTATCAAATCTTTCAGTTCATTGCGTTCCTTTTCTGATAGATGACACAGTTTCTTGTCCAAGTTCGCGAGCACATCTGAGTTCCGTAACTTAACACCACAGTCTAAACCTACATCTTGTATACCACCATCTAAGTCTGATTTACAAATATCAGCTGTACTTTCACTTTGTGATGGTACAGAGGCCAAAGTAGCAATAGGTTGAGAGGTCTTGCTCTCTTTTCTATCTACATATTTTTTAAGCATATTAACATGACATAATTGAGTTTTCTTGCGCCTCCCTGGAGTTTGTACAATGTAGTTAACATCATCGACCTTTTTCTCAACAACATAAGGTCCAAAATATCTAGCTTGCAAAGGCTGACCCGGTATTGGTAATAGAGCCAAAATTTTGTCACCTGGATCAAAACTTCTTGCACGGGCATCTTTATCATACCATGTTTTCATTTTGGTTTGAGAAACGGCCAAATTTTCTTTTGCCAATTCATATGCCCTTGTCAACCTTTGTTTAAAGTTAGACACATACTCTAAGAGATTCACTTTAGAATCTTCGTCCAGAATTTTGTCTTTCAAAATTTTCAAAGGACCACGTACAGTGTGTCCAAACACAAGTTCAAAGGGACTGAAGCCAAGAGATTCTTGTACAGATTCTCTAACGCCAAACAACAACATGTGTATACCTTCATCCCAATCTCTTTTGTTTTCAAAACAATAAGATCTCATCATATTCTTCAATGTCTGATGAAAACGTTCTAAAGCACCCTGAGACTCTGGATGATAAGCACTAGACTTATACTGCTTGATCTGGAGCTGGTACATGACTTGTTGAAAAATACCAGACATGAAATTTGAACCTTGGTCCGACTGGACAGCTTTTGGAAGACCAACCAATGTAAAGAATTTAACCAAAGCCTTGACTATGTTAGGTGCCTTAATATTTCTTAGTGGAATGGCTTCAGGAAAGCGTGTGGAAGCACACAAAATAGTTAAAAGATACTCATTCCCAGACTTAGTTTTGGGTAGAGGACCTACACAGTCTATAATGACTCTACTAAATGGTTCCTCAAATGCTGGAATGGGGTGCAAAGGTGCAACAGGGATTTTCTGATTAGGTTTCCCTACCACCTGACAAATATGACAAGAACTACAAAAATCAGCCACATCCCGCTTCAACTTGGGCCAAAAGAAGTGATCTAAGATCCTGTTATAAGTCTTGGTCACACCTAAGTGCCCTGCCATAGGTACATCATGAGACAAACTCAGAATATCTTGCCTATACCTCGGTGGGACAACTATTTGATTGACAACCTTCCGGTCTTCTTCGGGAGACACATCAGGGGGGCGCCACTTGCGCATCAACACACCTGACTTACGGAAGTAACAAACTGGGACTTTCTCAGCCTCTTCCTCACTCAAAGCACGATTACACAATAAGGAGATTTCAGGATCTTTTTCCTGTTCTACTATAAGCTCCTCTCTAGACAAAGATGATTAACTCGTCATGTCAGACAAAGAAGTACCCTTGTTAGGAACAACTCCATCACTATTAAAGTCTACAGGATTGCTCAAAAGATCACACTTGCTCCCGATATCCTCTATATCATGAGCCAAGAAAGTGTCACCTAACCCTGGACTATAATGATCCTCAACTACTGCAACATCAGAAACCTTCTTACTCATTGAACGAGTTACAGCACAAGAAGGGAAAATACCAGGAAATTCCTGTTGAATAGTCTCAGCATCACCTGTTTTATCTGGAATACTGGACACTAAGGGATCTACCCTAACTTTCTCTTCAGCCAAGTCATTGCCTAAAATGAGCGACACGCCCTCTATGGGAAGTTCCGGTCTAACACAAATGGTGACAGGCCCAGTAACCAAGTCTGGCTTTAAATAAACACAATGGAGAGGCACATTAACAAAACCTAACTCTACACCTTGAAGCAAAACACTACTACCAGATGAGGTCTCCTCAGATAAAGGCACTACACCATCTAATATTAACGAATGGGGAGCCCCAGTATCTCTCAATATCTTCACAGGTTTCAAGTTGGTGATATCACTAGTAAGTGAAACAAAACCCTCAGAAATGAAGGGAGAGTACTTCTCCAAAACACTATCAGACTCTGAGCTCTTAATCTCAACAGACACTTTAGAATCTTCCACAATATCACTAAGTTTCTGACTAGGCTTTGACATAGCTAACACAGAAGGAACTGACTGTTTACGCCTTTGCTCCTTACGCTGGAGAGAATAACATTCAGACATAGTATGCCCTACTTTCTTGCAGTAATTACAAACAGGACCAGAAGGAGACCCCACCCCTGCCCTATGATCTGTTTTAGAATCAGACTTAGTCTTATCACCTATTTTAGGTTTGTCGTTAGAAGGGCCACTAAAGGTTGGGTTCCTAGGCTGACCAAATTTACTAGTACCTGTGGTACTGTTTTTGTCTTGAGAACTGTTTTTAACAAATGAGCCTTTGTGGGTGAGAGCATAATCATCAGCCATTGTAGCTGCTTCACTAAGTGTTTCAACTTTTCTCTCATCTAAGTGAGTTTTTATGTTTATGTGGACACAACGTTTAAACTCCTCTATCAACAATAATTGCCTCAATTTACCGAAATCCTCATCAATTTCTTTAGAATCACACCACCTATTAAATAATTGTTCCTTTTCTCTGGCAAATTCTACATGAGTTTGTTCATCTCTCTTTCTCGAGTTTCGAAATGTCTGGCGGTAAGCCTCAGGAACTAACTCGTAAGCTTTCAAAATAGCTTTCTTGACTACGTGGTAATTTGAAATGTCATCTAGAGATAAAGAAGAATAAATGTCTCTAGCTTTACCAATCAAGACACTTTGAAGAATCATTGTAAGCTTATCTTCAGGCCATATCATATACTATCAGCTATTTTCTCAAAATGCAGAAAAATACTTGTAAACTTCTTTCTCTTGAAAAGGAGGAACTAACCTAATGTTTCTACTGACATCAAAACCTCTGTTTCCTTGTAAACCCCTAAAAGTTGAATTACTTGAACCGTCTTGAGAAGCTAGTTCTAATTCTTTCATTCTAAGCTCTGTTTCAGCTTGAATTTTTTGCTTCTCTAGCTCTAACATCTGATCTCTCTCAATCTTTTTCTTTTAATTCTCTTTCTTTGTCTTTTTCTTTTTCTCTTAACTCCATCTCTTTCATTTCCTTCTCTATTTCCATTTGTCTTAGTTTTCATTTCATGTTCAAGTTCCATTTGTCTAATTTGAATTTCTGAAGTGACTGTTTCCTCTATACTATCTAATGCACTAGAGTCAAATTTGCCATTGTCAACAAAACGTCTTATAATTACATTCCTTATTTCAGCTTTCCTCAAATTAGTTTTGATAGTAAGGCCTAAATGTTTACCCAATAACAGTAAATCCTTCTTACTAACTTGCAAAAGAACATCCAGGGATGGCGCTTTAACAAACTGTTCTACCTGCATAGTAGTCATGTTTATCTAGCTGTTGGTTTCAAATGTAAACTCCAAGTTTTTACCCAAATTTTGAAAATTTCTTAATTAATTTTTCAAAGTTAGATTCCACAAATAAAATATCGATCTCGGACACGAGCCCTCAATTCTGTTATGACCCAGAATAACAGAATTGGGCGCTCGTCAGCTAAATTCAAAACACAATTTAATTATATATACAATATTATACAGAGATGGTTTACAATATCTAAAGTAATTGGTGGTGGTACAAGAGTAGTACGATGATTTAAAATGTTACTTATCTGTATGCGAATGTCCTGGTATAATCCTTGATCCTTCCAGGTTTCAAATTAACAATAATCACAAATCCACAAGGAAATTGAATGTCCACTGATGATTTGTAAAGTTCCAGGCAATATGAATAAATCCACACAAAGTGTTGTAATAATCCACAGATAAAGTCACAATAGCTCTCCCAATAGAATCTTATATGGCGCTGTACAATTCTTGATATGTCTTATTTACAGGTCTCATTACAGTTCTGTTTAGCCTTGGGCAGCTGGAGTATATATAGCTTAACCCTAATTCAAGAATATTGGAGAACCTTCTACTTCTAGAAATATCTAACTAAAAGCAGTAAACAAATAAACACACATAACTTTCTGGAAATAGATCATTCTAGATCTCAACTTAAAATCAACATGTTTACAAACATATTTGTTTATACATGATTATATTCTAGAAAGTTCTATAACCTAGATTAATGATATGACCTTTATAGGATGTATTGATAAAAAAGCTATAGGAGTTATCTCCCTTATCTCATAGCTACATGTATTTAGTGTCATACATAACAACTATAAGCACCCAACTATCGTATGCACATACCTCTACATATATTCCATGTTACATATATAAACTGCGATTGAATTATAGCATTATACTTCGTGGAGTATTTGAACCTTTCGCTAGAATGAAAGAACTGAGAACCAACAGTTTGGAACTAAACATTTTCCTCCAAACCTATTTAGTCTTGACCACAGTCCAGGAGTATCCAGGCTATATTATCCATCACATATAACTGCCTATGTCTAGACATTGATCCTACAGCCCCGTCAAATATCAATATTGACTCGATCTTTTTACGATTGATGTATTACTGCAACTAAATCATTTCAATTTCAGAATGTTACAACAATGAACACAAAACTAGTACTTAATTTGACTGTGGTCAAACCAGTGGACTCCGTTGTTAATTCTGGCAGTAAGTACTCTTAATGTTGATGTCCACATATCATAATAATAAACAATCGCCAGTGTCATTTGAATAAACGACTTAAGTGACCACTTTCGTAAAAGCTGGGAGTACAAAATGATATTCTCTCTCTAGCACTTTTATTTACTTCCAAATATTCTTCTGGCTATGCGATTGTGTCAGTCGTAAATCGCTTAAATTTCTTACTTTTGTATTTATGTTTTGGTTTATAATTATAACAAAGTTTAAACTCTGAAATGCATTTTCATATATAAAAGTATTGTGTTGTTTCCTCCAACAGATACCGAGTCCTAAGGGATACATGCACTAGGGGCTATCAGCGCTGTCTTGGTGGTCTACATGCTGTTGACGAGATTATTATCCTCCATTAGTATAGTGAAGAGCGTCGCCAGTTTGGGAAAGGTAGTCACTAATATACTATAAACCCTAATGTAATCGGATGGGTTGTTGCTTGGTGTCTTTGGCGGCATGCTAGCACTATAAAAAGAGCAAGGATAAGGCACTACACAAATATACAACAGTCTCCCAAAACACGCACCACGCACTTCATACACATAACACACCACATACATGGGAGACCGTTCTTACATTTATAATGAATCTGCTGTCCCTATGTCCCTATTGCATGATCGTAAAAGGCAATTAAATTTAGGATGTCTTTTTACTTCTTCCTACCTAACTTTCTTCTTCCTAATGTCTACCTTTGACGTTTGGTTCAGCACACGCACCTGTGATGTATGCTCCGAATTCTGTCCCGTGGCCGATACACACCAAAGTGTATAAAAGTGGTAGTTTCTGCTCCTGCTTAGCGCTGCGCATACGGAGAGTAGGACGGCTGGTTCGCCCGTTGTCAGTATAATATGACCGGGTAGTGATGTGCTGCTTAGTATCTTCAGTGGTATGCTTCAGTGATATACAACTATAAAAAGATCGACAGTTCCATATTACCAGAAGACACAACACGATTATACTAGTCTCCCTGAACACGCACCACTCACTACGTACACGTTATACACCACATACATGGATCCAATATTCGACAGGCAGCAATTTGATAGGCCGTTTCCAAAGGTCATCCGAACATGATCTCATATTGGATGTTGTCAGATTTCCTTATCAAATGTTGTGAACTGTCCGAAGACACCAAGTAACACACCCCACCCGGTTACATTATACTGACAACGGGCAAACCAGTCGTCCCACTCCCTGTTTGCTGAACGCTAAGCAGGAGCAGAAACTACCACTTTTAAAGACTTTTTAATGAATTATGAAGATATTATAGACAGTCTAACACTATGCGACTCTTTCTAAGGTGAATATAAAAGATAGATATAGTCTATCAGGGGGTCAAAAAACAAAACCTGATGTTCTATGGAATTTACAATGTTTTGTGATTCAGAGGGTAGGATATAACTATACTTCATTTTCGCATATGAAGGGAATTTTCTCTCATTCCTCGGCATTTTATTACAGTTTTACAATTATAATATTCTGCGAGTCTGCACGTCAATTGTTCATAGTTAAATGAAAATTGTGTAATATTATTAAAGTGTTACCGAGACAATTTCTATTGAGCAGTAACGTCATGAGGTTGTATTATATGGAAAGCCATATAATACAGCCTAAGGTGATGCGAGTGTATTGCAAGAGATAAATCAGTATCACACAGGTCTGAGAGAATAATATTTATAGCATATGCAGTTGGTTTTGTGTTCTCATAGAACGATATGGTATTATCTGTTACAGAAAAAACACTTACTGAATGTATAACTTTATCATAACCATAGTCGGATGTAATATGGAAACGAAATTGAAAGTGATTGTTATGAAATATATAACATGTGATAGTGCTTTTGATGAAATATCAAATATGGTATATCAACGTATTTAATACATTATTTGTTACCCACACTAAACCTGAACTTTAAGTATTAATATGACGTTTTGAACTAATTTGTACTTGAATAGCTATGAATTGAAGCCTCGTTCCAGACCTTCCTTACACTCGGTCCTGACTGGGGAGGTCTGATGATGGTCGGAGCACACAATAAATTTCGGACTAATTCGTTCCAGTACGTATATGGTAACCAAAACACCAACGTGAACGAATTCTTATTGTACAGATAATATGACAGATCACAATAAACATGACATAAACTGTATAACACATTTTCCATTAAAGTTATATGTGCCGTAACTGGGCGATAATTTTGACATGCTATCTTTCATCATTAATTTATTAAAAACCATAAGGTTTGATGAATAAAGCTGTAAAAATCATTCAAATGGCTTCAGATGACTTATAAACGTTAGTTATAACACAGAAAGTGTGTACTGTAAAATTGTTGTTTTTATGCCTTAAATATGTTTAAATGAAAACATACCTGCAGAAGTCACTTTACAATTACTAAAAACATTGTAAAAATGTGTAATGAAATTGTAGACTACAATTTGCCTTCATGGTCTCACCGTATGTACTCATTTCACTTCACTATTGATGTAAATAAATGATTTTTTTTTGGTAGTACTGCCAAAAATCATTTTCAGCTCTTATTTGTACATGTAAAATTAAAACCTATGCATTGAAACCACTGTAATTTTCAAAAAGTGGGTAATTTTTGGTGCTGAATAACATATTAAAAGCTCATCTTGATTCGTGAGTATGAAAAATACGGTACATATAACTTTAAAAATAAAACACATTATATGAGCGGTATACTACATGTTTTTGTTTGATTTGAAATACAAGATACCTATAGGCCTTAAATATAGAATGAAACGGACGCGCCCCATAGAATATATTCTTAGAGGAATTGCTCCATACAAGCATGGTTAACATAAAAGCGAAATCCAATCCCTATGTATACTTTGATCTTGTACAATCAGTGTTAAGTTTGGTTTCGGATGTGTCAGCTTTATCGTTGCAGACTTTAAAAAATATGTTCATGAATTGCACCAATAACAAATTCTAGCCACAAATCAAACATGTATTACAGAGCATTGATTATATAAACTTCCGCGACCTTGACCATTGGATTGGTGAATGGCCTCGTGGTATTTTCTGTACTTTGTGTGATGTCTGTGGAGATTGGTATCTCGATTTGGGAAGTGATGACGTCATGTTAGTCCAGATATTAAATCTTTGTTTACGTATTAATCTGTCATGATACGATGATCTAGTTATATATACAGTTAACCACCACGTTTTCCAATCTGCTTAAAATACAGATCCTCATTATCACTCCGATTGATCAAAGATTTGACAAATTCCATTAGGAATCAAGTTATGGTGAACTTTCGAATTGCAATCAAATTGCTGCTCCCGGAATCTTGGAAGTGAATTTAATATATATGTATACTGGGACGAAATGTCGTTTCCAATTGATGTAGCTAGCTGTAAAAAGTAAAAATGCGTTTGTTTCTAGTATAGGTGTTATTAAGGTCACAATAATGTTAGCTGAACAAAATATTTGTTGTTTTATGCGGGTTTTCCATAGATTTTATAGCCTATCCAAAATCCTTGAGTTATTTCCCTTTACCTCAACTATGGTGTGTGATTTTCTACGTCGTGCTTCTGCTTCCGGGTGTGGACAACTTGTTAACGTGATTTAAATTATGAATCTTCAAAAACAAAGTGCTTTGTGTTTAAAAAGACAATAAAAGACAAAATGTAAACAGTGCGGTAAATAATTAAATAATGATGTTGATAATTCCCCAATTGATTTGGTGTGCATTATTGTAATTTTGATTTTTACAGACAAATGCTTTAAAACGTCACCATTCAATTATACTAACCGTCCATCCCTCAATCGCGTTTACGAAATCTCTCTTGTGCATCGTAGGCTAATATTGTTACTTTATTTCTAACATTGAAACTATATTAACTGTATTTAAACGTTGATAACTAAAGAAAGTGAAGCAGAGTGAACCCGGAAGGTCCCTATATTCAATGTTAAAAGTTTTTCATTACAGGCATTACTCACCGAACCATTTCTGATGACCTTGGAGGAGATATTCCCAAAATTGGCTGTGGTCAGTGTTGTAATGTTCCTCATCAGCATACCTTTTGCTACACAGGTAAGTTATACTCCATCCAACATTTATAGAGTAAGTTAAGACATGTCTAATCGATGCGCGGTAATCATGATTTTAGGGGGACAGAGGCTATCACATCCGAAATGAGGAGCATCACTTTGCGTCATTTCACAGCTTATCAGTGATATGAAAAACATAAGTTTGCTGAAAACTTTCATTTTACAACGATTTGATAGCTTGTGATTGACGTTTTGTACTGCATCCGGATCTTTATATGACCAGGAATTAGGTCATGTTCAATTGATAGTATAGTCTGTCAACTATGAATATCTATCAGAGTGTAATTTAACTGTTATGGATATTGATGAGTAAGATATTTCTTGTCACCTTTTTTAATTCTTGATTTAAAAGGCTGGGGTGTACATATTCCTGCTGGTGGACTGGTATGTAGGTACCTGGAGTGTTATGCTGAAATGTATGGCCGAGTGTATCGTATTTGCATGGATTTATGGTGAGTATGAAAACTTTTTGAGTCTCATTCACTCTAGGTTTTGAAAATGAACTGTCCAACATTCGGATTAACAGCACATTTTGGATTCTTTGATCAATTTGATCAACTATGCCAAAACAGTATTCTATATTTATATCTACTTCATTTAAGAAATGTTGCAATTCCTATTGTTATAAATTATATCCCCATCGTCATAATACTAGGGAAAGGCTGACGATGTTGAAATGGTTTTATGCAGACACAAATTCTTTTATAGAACTGAACTGATATACACATATATAGATGAGCAAATGATTTTGAAGAGAATAGATAAAACACTAAACTCATCCGTTTAAAGAGTAATTTGAATTATCACATTCATAATATGCTTTAATTTATTGGTAATAATTGTATTCTCAAAGTATGCCCAGAATATATTCTACTGTGTATCAGTAAAGGCTCGCCATAGTTCTGGGATAAGAGTTACCTTTTTATCTGATTAGATACAGATCCTTATATCCGTTCGAAATATTTGTTTGTTTGTTTGATTATTTTAACGTCCTATTAACCGCCGGGGTCACGTAAGGACGGCCTCCCATGCAGTATGTATGAAGTGCGAGGTGCGTGTTTTGGGAGTCTGTGGTATGTCCGTGTTGTGTCTTCTTGTGTAGTGGAACTGTTGCCCTTTTTATAGTGCTATATCACTGAAGCTAGCCGCCGAAGACACCAAGCAACACACTCCACCCGGTCCTATTATACTGACAACGGGGGAACCAGAAGTCCCACTCCCTGAATGCTCAGCGCTAAACAGGAGCAGAAACTACCACTTTTATAGACTTTGGTGTGTCTCGGCCAGGGGACAGAACCCAGGCCTTCCTCACAGGGGCGAACGCTGTGTTATATTAGTAAATTTCATGTCGTCACATAATATGTTTAGTTGATCACTCAGTAGTACCTTAACTATTTTGTATGAAGCTTTCTTATACAGGATAATATGGGTCACAATTATAAGCGTTACGTTTTACATTTTATTATTATAACCTTTGAGTCTAAATTTTCAGTTTTCCATTTCCAATTCTAAAGTGCCAACATTTTCAAAGATCTTCAAAGTTTTAAATTTCAAATTTCTTTTTTTCAGTTTTTAAGTGTCAACTTATAACATAGGTCATGGTGACATATTGCGGTAGTCTTTTGTCTGTCGTGCGTCGTCCGTTAACATTTCCTTGTGAACGCGATAACTTGAGTAAATATAAACCGAGCTTGATTAAATTTTTTTTGTAGACTCACATTGGAAAGATCTCGGAAGAGTTCGGAAATCGGCATTTAATCGGTTTAAAATTAAATAAAGTTGATTTTCAAACTCGTTCGAGATATTTCCAATGTTATTAAAGTTTCATTAATCTCCGTGAATATTTACTAAAGTTATCGCGTTCACAAGGAAAGGTTTACGTACGTCGCACGACACACGATTGCGAACAAAAGACTATCGCAATAGGGACCGCAGAAGCAAACCAAAAATAGAATCCTGGAAATCCCCTTTTGGACACAAGATTTCATAGAGAAGTGAATGTTTCGGAGGCTGCTGATTTGGTATTCGGGTTGATCATTTTCAAATGTTTAATTTGTTGTTTGGGCAATACAAGTAGATGTAAAATATGTAAAGAAATTTTAAAATTCTGTCAAGTTTGTTCCTGACACGGGGAGTTAATAAAGATTGGAATTTTAGTTGTGCATATTGCATTTTGGGACCGATCGGTTAACAAGATGGCCGCCAGGCAGCCATCTTGGATTTTGTTATTCAAAGTTTGTTATCGCTATTTCTCAGAAAGTACTGAAGGGATCTGTCTCAAAATTCATATGTAGGTTCCCCTAGGGCCCTAGTTGTGCATATTGTGATTTGGGACCGATCGGTCAACAAAATTACTGCCAGGCAGCCATCTTGGATTTTTATATTCAAAGTTTGTTATCGCTATTTCTCAGAAAGTATTGAATGGATCTTTTTCAAATTTCACATGTAAGTTCCCCTAGGGCCCTAGTTGTGCATATTGTGATTTGGGACCGATTGATCAACAATATGGCCGCCAAGGAGTCATCTTGGATTTTGATAGTTGAAGTTTGTTACCGCTATTTCTCAAAAGGTACTGAAGCGATCTGTCTCAAATTTTATATGTAGTATGTTTGAAAAAGTTTAAAAAGTAGAGAAAAGATCCATTTTTCCTTTGTCAGATATAGATCATTCTTTGGTGGGCGCCAAGATCCCTCTGGGATCTCTTGTTCTTTTCTTGGCCTGATATACTTAACTTTCCCCGGTGAACGTTATTCAGTCTCGCCAAAATGGACGTCATATTCACCGGAATGACGTCAGTTTTGCGATATTGAATCCCCCGAATTGTGGTGTAGTCATTTTCTTGGCTCATGGCAAAGGTATGCTTTGTAAAGTAATTTTGTGATGGGTAATTTTTTGTTTTTCGAGTGTTTCCAAATTATTGTAGTGCTAAGACACTCTGAACAGATTCACTGTAATTGTTTTTGACGGCGCTTATGTATCAAAGAAGTGTCTCGCCTTAACGAAATCAAGTAAATAACCAGCTATTTGCTTTCGTTTTGATTGTCACCTATAGGAAAATTGTTGCAGGATAAACAGAGTACACGGTTAGTATCTTGCAATACAAGGCTCATTTTCGTGCTCGATACGAAAATCCGAGATGACAGCGCACCGTACTAAACATTGTTTTGTAAGATACTAACCATGTATAATTCTCTATATATCACATTACAACCGAAGTAATAAATGCATAATTACTAATCATCTGAGACTCCGTAATACCAGACTTAATAATTCCTTTAAACTCTTGCATAATGCACGGGTTGTACAAACACGCATTGACAGGTAAGTGCACTTATGGAAGGTGTTTTAATAGAATATTTACTGTGAAGTTAGATATTACAAACTACTCAAGTATGAATGTCTAATTATCTCGTTAACTGCTAAGGTATTTAGGTATGTTATCATTCCTGCTTTAATGCCGACACATTACATATATTTATATAATTGTAACCCTGCTAAATACTAGTCGCAATATAACTTCTCTCTAGCTCGATCGTTTGAGCGTCAAAGTCTGTAAAAGTGGTAGTTTTCTGCTCCTGTTTAGCGCTCAGCATACAGGGAGTGGGACGACTGGTTCGCCCGTTGTTAGTATACTGTTACCAGGTGGGGGTGTGTTGCTTATTGTCTTCGGCGGCATGCCTTAGTGATATAGCACTATAAAAAGGGCAAAAGTTCCACTAAACAAGAAGACACAACATGAATTTACCGCAGTCTCCCAAAACACGCGACTCGCACAACATACACACAAAACACCGCATACATGGGAGGCCGTCCTTACATGACCATAGCTGTTAAAGGGACGTTAATTCATCAAACAAACAAACAAAAAGTATGTTAACGTTGTATACATTTTAAACATTATCCATGTCAGCAGTTCTCAGCCATCGAAATCATATTCTCTAAAATTAAATAAAAAACAAAAGGCATTAATAATGCATTTATGACATATTGAATATTGAAGCGAAGCGTCAAACCAATTGATATATTCAGTCGATAGAATACGTAATCTAACTTGGTACGCGTATATATAAATGTCATCTCACTTGTATGAGTTGTGAAGTTAACAGAGACACCATGGAGAACAAGCTGTTTACGTCGGTGGATATCGAACTCCATGAAATACTGTTTCATCATCACAATATCATTTGTATAAGACAAGATGTATCAATTAGTAGTTTATTTTTTGCTTTTGTTTTACGACGACAATATGAAAATCTTTGATTGAATCTTGACCAGACACACCAGAGAGGATACTATAAGCACTCAACTATCGTATGCACATACATTTACATATATTCCATGTTATATATATAAACTGCGATTGAATTATAGCATTATACTTCGTGGAGTATTTGAACCTTTCGCTAGAATGAAAGAACTGAGAACCAACAGTTTGGAACTAAACATTTTCCTCCAAACCTATTTTGTCTTGACCACAGTCCAGGAGTATCCAGGCTATATTATCCATCACATATAACTGCCTATGTCTAGACATTGATCCTACAGCCCCGTCAAAGATCAGTATTGACTCGATCTATTTACGATTGATGTAGTACTGCAACTAAATCATTTCAATTTCAGAATGTTACAACAATGAACACAGAACTAGTACTTAATTTGACTGTGGTCAAACCAGTGTACTCCGTTGTTAAATCTGGCAGTAAATACTCTTAATGTTGATGCCCACATATCATAATAATAAACAATCGCCAGTGTCATTTGAATAAACGACTTAAGTGACCACTTTCGTAAAAGCTGGGAGTACAAAATGATATTCTCTCTCTCTAGCACTTTTATTTACTTCCAAATAATTTTCTGGCTATGCGATTGTGTCAGTCGTAAATCGCTTAAATTTCTTACTTTTGTATTTATGTTTTGGTTTATAATTATAACAAAGTTTAAACTCTGAAATGCATTTTCATATATAAAAGTATTGTGTTGTTTCCTCCAACAGATACCGAGTCCTAAGGGATACATGCACTAGGGGCTATCAGCGCTGTCTTGGTGGTCTACATGCTGTTGACGAGATTATTATCCTCCCTTAGTATAGTGAAGAGCGTCGCCAGTTTGGGAAAGGTAGTCACTAATATACTATAAAACCCTAATGTAATCGGATGGGTTGTTGCTTGGTGTCTTTGGCGGCATGCTAGCACTATTAAAAAGAGCAAGGATAAGGCACTATACAAATATACAACAGTCTCCCAAAACACGCACCACGCACTTCATACACATAACACACCACATACATGGGAGACCGTTACTTCTACATTTATAATGAATCTGCTGTCCCTATGTCCCTATTGCATGATCGTAAAAGGCAATTAAATTTAGGATGTCTTTTTAATTCTTCCTACCTAACTTTCTTCTTCCTAATGTCTACCTTTGACGTTTGGTTCAGCGCACGCACCTGTGATGTATGCTCCGACGAATTCTGTCCCGTGGCCGATACAAATCAAAGTGTATAAAAGTGGTAGTTTCTGCTCCTGCTTAGCGCTGCGCATACGGAGAGTAGGACGACTGGTTCGCCCGTTGTCAGTATAATAAGACCGGGTAGGTATGTGCAGCTTAGTATCTTCAGTGGTATGCTTCAGTCATATACAACTATAAAAAAAGATCGACAGTTCCATTTTACAAGAAGACACAACACGATTATACTAGTCTCCTGGACACGCACCACTCACTACGTACACGTTATACACCACATACATGGATCCAATATTCGACAGGCAGCAATTTGATAGGCCGTTCCAAAGGTCATCCAAACATGATCTCATATTGGATGTTGTCAGATTTCCTTATCAAATGTTGTGTAACTGTCCGAAGACACCAAGTAACACACCCCACCCGGTTACATTGTACTGACAACGGGCAAACCAGTCGTCCCACTCCCTGTTTGCTGAACGCTAAGCAGGAGCAGAAACTACCACTTTTAAAGACTTTTTAATGAATTATGAAGATATTATAGACAGTCTAACACTATGCGACTCTTTCAAAGGTGAATATAAAAGATAGTCTATCAGGGGGTCACAAAACAAAACCTGATGTTCTATGGAATTTACAATGTTTTGTGATTCAGAGGGTAGGATATAACTATACTTCATTTTCGCATATGAAGGGAATTTTCTCTCATTCCTCGGCATTTTTATTACAGTTTTACAATTATAATATTCTGCGAGTCTGCACGTCAATTGTTCATAGTTAAATGAAAATTGTGTAATATTATTAAAGTGTTACCGAGACAATTTCTATTGAGCAGTAACGTCATGAGGTTGTATTATATGGAAAGCCATATAATACAGCCTAAGGTGATGCGAGTGTATTGCAGGAGATAAATCAGTATCACACAGGTCTGAGAGAATAATAATTATAGCATATGCAGTTGGTTTTGTGTTCTCATAGAACGATAATGGTATTATCTGTTACAGAAAAAACACTTACTGAATGTATAACTTTATCATAACCATAGTCGGATTAATATATGAAACGAAATTGAAAGTGATTGTTATGAAAATATATAACAATGTTATAGTGCTTTTGATGAAATATCAATATATGGTATATCAACGTATTTAAATAAATTATTTGTTACCCACACTTAACCTGAACTTTAATTATTAATATGACGTTTTGAACTAATTTGTACTTGAATAGCTATGAATTCAAGCCTCGTTCCAGACCTTCCTTACACTCGGTCCTGGCTCGGGAGGTCTGATGATGGTCGGAGCACACATTAAATTTCGGACTAATTCGTTCCAGTACGTATCTGATACTCAAAACAGAAATATACGACAGAGGCTTAGCAGACCAACGTGAACGAATTCTTATTGTACAGATAATATGACAGATCACAATAAACATGACATAAACTGTATAACACATTTTCCATTAAAGTTATATGTGCCGTAACTGGGCGATAATTTTGACATGCTATTTTTTCATCATTAATTTATTAAAAACCATAAGTTTGATGAATAAAGCTGTAAAAATCATTCAAATGGCTTCAGATGACTTATAAACGTTAATTATAACACAGAAAGTTTGTACTGTAAAATTGTTGTTTTTATGCCTTAAATATGTTTAAATGAAGACATACCTGCAGAAGTCACTTTACAATTACTAAAAACATTGTAAAAATGTGTAATGAAATTGTAGACTACAATTTGCCTTCATGGTCTCACCGTATGTACTCATTTCACTTCACTATTGATGTAAATAAATGATTTTTGGCAGTACTGCCAAAAATCATTTTCAGCTCTTATTTGTACATGTAAAATTAAAACCTATGCATTGAAACCACTGTAATTTTCAAAAAGTGGGTAATTTTTGGTGCTGAATAACATATTAAAAGCTCATCTTGATTCGTGAGTATGAAAAATACGGCACATATAACTTTAAAAATAAAACACATTTATATGAGCGGTATACTACATGTTTTTGTTTGATTTGAAATACAAGATACCTATAGGCCTTAAATATAGCATGAAACGGACGCGCCCCATAGAATATATTCTTAGAGGAATTGCTCCATGCAAGCATGGTTAACATAAAAGCGAAATCAAATCCCTATGTATACTTTGATCTTATTCAATCAGTGATAAGTTTGGTTTCGGATGTGTCAGCTTTATCGTTGCAGACTTTAAAAAATATGTTCATGAATTGCACCAATAACTAAATTCTAGCCACAAATCAAACATGTATTACAGAGCATTGATTATATAAAACTTACGCGACCTTGACCTTTGGATTGGTGAATGGCCTCGTGGTATTTTCTGTACTTGTGTGTGATGTTCTGAGGAGATTGGCATCTCGATTTGGGAAGTGATGACGTCAGGTTAGTCCAGATATTAAATCTTTGTTAACGTATTAATCTGTCATGATACGATGATCTAGTTATATATACATTTAACTACCACGTCTTCCAATCTGCTTAAAATACAGATCCTCATTATCACTCCGTTTGATCAAAGATTTGACAAATTC
>NW_027188277.1:0-20000 GCF_041381155.1 Argopecten irradians
ATCCTATGGCTATAGATATTGACTTATCTGACATAGGTTAGGGGGGATACATATCCTATGGCTATAGATATTGACTTATAAATCTGATATAGGTTAGGGGGGATACATATCCTATGGCTATAGATATTGATTTATCTGATATAGGTTATGGGGGATACATATCCTATGGCTATAGATATTGACTTATCTGACATAAATTAGGGGGGATACATATCCTATGGCTATAAATATTGACTTATCTGACATGGCTTAGGGGGGATACATATCCTATGGCTATAGATATTGACTTATCTGATATAGGTTAGGGGGGATACATATCCTACGGCTATAGATATTGACTTATCTGACATAGATTAGGGGGGATACATATCCTATGGCTATAGAAATTGACTTATCTGATATAGGTTAGGGGGGATACATATCCTATGGCTATCGATATTGACTTATCTGACATAGATTTGGGGGGATACATATCCTATGGCTATAGATATTGGTTTATATGATATAGGTTAGGGGGGATACATATCCTATGGCTATAGATAATTGACTTATCTGACATGGGTTAGGGGGGATACATATCCTATGGCTATATAGATATTGACTTATAATCTGATATAGGTTAGGGGGGATATATATCCTATGGCTATAGATATTGATTTATCTGATATTGACTTATCTGACATAGGTTAGGGGGGATACATATCCTATGGCTATAGATTATTGACTTATATCTGATATAGGTTATGGGGGATACATATCCTATGGCTTATAGATATTGACTTATCTGACATAGATTAGGGGGATACATATCCTATGGCTATAAATATTGACTTATCTGACATAGATTAGGGGGGATACATATCCTATGGCTATAGATATTGACTTATCTGACATGGCTTAGGGGGGATACATATCCTATGGCTATAGATATTGACTTATCTGATATAGGTTAGGGGGGATACATATCCTACGGCTATAGATATTGACTTATCTGATATTGACTTATCTGACATAGATAAGGGGGATACATATCCTATGGCTATACATATTGACTTATTCTGATATAGGTTAGGGGGGATACTTATCCTATGGCTATATATAGATCTATAGATATTGACTATATCTGACATAGGTTAGGGGGGATACATATCCTATGGCTATAGATATTGACTTATCTGACATAGATTAGGGGGGATACATATCCTATGGCTATAGATATTGATTATCTGACATGGCTTAGGGGGGATACAAATTCCTATCCGCTATAGATATTGGTTTATCTGATATAGGTTAGGGGGGATACATATCCTATGGCTATCGATATTGACTTATCTGACATAGAGTTAGGGGGGATACATATCCTATGGCTATAGATATTGACTTAATCTATGATATAGGTTTAGGGGGGATACATATCCTATGGCTATAGATATTGACTTATCTGACATAGGTTAGGGGGGATACATATCCTATGGCTATAGATATTGACTTATAATCTGATATAGGTTAGGGGGGATACATATCCTATGGCTATAGATATTGACTTATCTGATATTGACTTATCTGACATAGGGGGATACATATCCTATGGCTATAGATATTGACTTATCTGATTATAGGTTATGGGGGGATACATATCCTATGGCTATAGATATTGACTTATCTGACATAGATTAGGGGGATACATATCCTATGGCTATAAAATATTGACTTATCTGACATAGATTAGGGGGGATACATATCCTATGGCTATAGATATTGACTTATCTGACATGGATTAGGGGGATACATATCCTATGGCTATAGATATATGACTTATCTGATATAGGTTAGGGGGGATACATATCCTATGGCTGATAGTTATAGATATATTGACTTATCTGACATAGATTAGGGGGGATACATATCCTATGGCTATAGATATTGACTTATCTGATATAGATTAGGGGGATACATATCCTATTGCTATAGATATTGACTTATCTGACATAGATTAGGGGGGATACATATCCTATGGCTATGACATATTGACTTATCTGATATAGGTTAGGGGGGATACATATCCTATGGCTATAGATATTGGACTTATCTAATATTGACTTATCTGACATAGGTTAGGGGGGATACATATCCTATGGCTATAGATATTGACTTATCTGATTATCTATAGGTTAGGGGGATACTTATCCTATGGCTATAGATATTGACTTATCTGATATAGGTTAGGGGGGATACATATCCTATGGCTATAGATATTGACTTATCTGACATAGATTAGGGGGGATACATATCCTATGGCTATAGATATTGACTTATCTGATATAGATTATGGGGGGATACATATCCTATGGCTATAGATATTGACTTATCTGACATAGGTTAGGGGGGATACATATCCTATGGCTATAGATATTGACTTATCTGATATAGGTTTAGGGGGGATACATTATCCTATTGGCTATAGATATTGACTTATCTGACATAGATTAGGGGGGATACATAATCCTATGGCTATAGAAATTGACTTATCTGATATAGGTTAGGGGGGATACATATCCTATGGCTATCGATATTGACTTATCTGACATAGATTAGGGGGGATACATATCCTATGGCTATAGATATTGACTGTTTATATGATATAGGTTAGGGGGGATACATATCCTATGGCTATAGATATTGACTTATCTGACATGGGTTAGGGGGGATACATATCCTATGGCTATAGATATTGACTTATAATCTGATATAGGTTAGGGGGGATACATATCCTATGGCTATAGATATTGATTTATCTGATATTGACTTATCTGACATAGGTTAGGGGGGATACATATCCTATGGCTATAGATATTGACTTATCTGATATAGGTTAGGGGGGATACATATCCTACGGCTATAGATATTGACTTATCTGATATTGACTTATCTGACATAGATTAGGGGGGATACATATCCTATGGCTATACATATTGACTTATCTGATATAGGTCAGGGGGATACTTATCCTATGGCTATAGATATTGACTTATCTGATATAGGTTAGGGGGGATACATATCCTACGGCTATAGATATTGACTTATCTGATATTGACTTATCTGACATAGATTAGGGGGGATACATATCCTATGGCTATACATATTGACTCATCTGATATAGGTTAGGGGGGATACTTATCCTATGGCTATAGATATTGACTAATCTGACATAGGTTAGGGGGGATACTTATCCTATGGCTATAGATATTGACTTATCTGACATAGTTTAGGGGGGATACATATCCTATGGCTATAGATATTGACTTATCTGACATGGCTTAGAGGGGATACAAATCCTACCGCTATAGATATTGACTTATCTGATATAGGTTAGGGGGGATACATATCCTACGGCTATAGATATTGACTTATCTGATATAGATTAGGGGGGATACATATCCTATGGCTATAGATATTGATTCATCTGACATAGGTTAGGGGGGGGGATACATATCCTATGGCTATAGATATTGACTTATCTTACAGAGGTTAGGGTTGATACATATCCAGTGGAATATATAGCCCCTTTATTCTGAAAAAGAAAAATTGAAAATTGAAAAAATATTATTATAGATATAATTTTTTAAAGATAATTTCATTTTTTTAGAATGGTTCAAAATAATGCTAAAGGAAGAAATTAACTTGCGTTTACTTCAATTGATTTAATGGTTTATTGGGGAAAATTCTGAAGTCTATTATAAACCACACAACCAAAATTTCACACACATCAAAAACTTAAAGATGCTCCACCGCCAACAGAGCATAAATGACATTCATCGTTTGAACAGTAATTGGTGATTAATCGTGTATATATGTGTCTAAATAACACAAAAAATAATATAAAATAATTTATTTTTTTCTTTGGTGCACGCACAATCAGTTCTTCATTCCATATAGGATATAATCCCACTGAATTTTTTCGGATGCAATTAATCATTTTTCATATTTTTAAATTAAAGTAACATTAGAAGCTCAAACTTTTCAATGGTGGTAATGGTGTAAAGTAAGTAGCTTTTGTAACTGAAGAAAAATACTAAATCGTCTGGTCCTGTTTGTGATAGTAAAAAAATACGATTTGTCAGCAGTGGAGCATCTTTAAGTAATTAATACTTATTTATCTTTTATTCCTTTATTGACAAATTATCTGGTGGTTTCATGAATAGATTATTTAAGGTTAATTTTATAAATTAGAAAATTGTTAGTGTTAAAACAGTTACTTATTTAAAAAGTTTTTTAGTTTTCAAATGATTGAAGATATATTAAAGTATATTAAATGAGCAATGCTGATTAATTAGTAAATAAGATTGCAGGTTGTTATTTCACAATGTAGATATAAATATTTTACACAAGTTAGGGGAGTGGAAAGTCAAGAACATTCATTTGTACTGTATATATATGAACTAAAATTATATAATTGCTAAAAGCTATAAACAATTGATTGTGATTATATGTTTTTTTCAATATTCTTTATTCATATATTTTTGATCAACAGATAAACTTGAAGTCATCAAGATTAGACTCAATGATTTAATATAAACCTCCACATGATCACCTGTCAAGCCTGGACACAAGCCTGTGTATTCTACATAAATATACTTCACATCTCATTTATGACAGGTACTCTGATGCCTCTGGCCTATAGGCCTATTGTCTTTGATGGATAAATTGTTGTGTAAGTGATAAGTAGACCTTACAGGTAATTGGTACCAGTTATAATACAATAAGTGAAAACCAATCTGCATATATGGATATAGCCATTTATCATAAATTGCATACATTTAAAAACTTTTAAATCATTTCAACATGAATATTTAAAAGTACTTCTTTTAAGTTCTTCATTCTTAAAATAAAGTTATTTTTACTTTCTATGAGATAAAATCATTATTTTCAACTGTCATACGTAGATTAGGTTTGATGCCACTAGGGGCGAATACTTATCCTATGGGGGGAATACATATCCTATGCATAGGATAAGTATCCGGGTACATATCCTATGGGGGATACTTATCCTATGTGACAGCGGTACTTATATATAAGCTACTCAAGTCCCATGGCCTGTCAGTACGAGATTTGAAGTATTCAGATATTAGTGATGCTGACTTATACAACACAGTTGAGACTCTTCATAATTCTCATCCAAATTCTGGAAATGAGGTAATTGTCATTGAATTATGACATGCATATGTCTATCATTCTCTTCACCTACTAGCTTATCTGTTCTTTCTTAAAAGTAGTAAAAAAATGGGTTACAGGGATTTGAGTCAGTTTGCTAAATACATATATATATAACTTGCAACTGCTAAGTTAAAATCTTTGTTTTTTTTTTGTTCATTGTTATTACCTATGTGTTTTAATTCAAAAAATAATTTTTCAAAACTAAACATTATCATTAGTTCTGAAACAATAACAGAAATGCCAGCTGTTTAACCAGATCAGATTTGCCAAACTGCCATCTGATTAAACTACAGATCCTTATAAATATAACCTCTGTTAAATAGAGGATCTGACAACATCCCATAAGGGATGTATACTTAAAGATCACATGCATTTTCTACATCATGCTACATCAAATGAAATAAAACTATGTTTCTTCCAAGTATACAAATTCAATTAGCTTTGGGGGCGTGATGACTACGTACACGAAAATAACTGTGACATTTTTTTCAAACTATTTCTTCCCTCTGAGATTCACTGTCAAGAATTTGCAGGTAACCATTTGATTGGCCATTTCCAAAGGTCACCGTGACATGAACCCTAATAGGATTTTCTCAGATCCTCTATCAAACTTCGTGATAATAAGGATCTGTATTTTAATCAGATTGACCGAACTGTAACCACTTTACCCAGTGATTTACTTACTCAATAATATCAGGGCCTATATATACCTTTTCAATTTGGAAAACACTAAATTGCATCTTTTTTAAAACATGTATATTTTAGACTTTGAAGATAATTTGAGAAGATTTTTACATTAGATTGGGAAAATATAACAAAAATTACCGGAGAAGGGGCCTGTACTAGTCCCCAAATGTACCTAAAAAATCCCTTTACCAGAAAATTAGGTTACAGCTGACTCAACTACCGACCTAGATTCCATAACAATTTTACATATATATATATATATATATATATATATATATATATGTTTGACTATGTAGGAATTCCATTACTTTCAGAAGCATTTTTGACATATTAAATGTGTAACCTGCCAGTTATTGTATACAAGGCTTTTTCTCACTGCTTTTGGAATGGGGCCTGTGTCTTTGAATTTGGTAAACGTGCGACAAAACCAAGATTTGGGAAAATTATGAAATATGAAATAAAGCATAACAATAAAGATATATACTTTTCTGAAGCTAATTCACAAAATTTAAAGCCTTAACCAACTAAGTTCATGCAATGTTTTTGGATAGTTTTCAAGAAACTTTGGTTTTGGGAAATTTAGGGTTGAATTGGGAAAAAATTAGAGGTTTTGCCATGGGGAATGGGGCCGATTTTCGGCCCCAAATCATGCTTGGAAAAAGCCCTGGTATAGCAATAATGGTAATAAGATAAAGGCATAAACAGAATTGTGATCTGATTATCCTTTCAAGCTCTGAATATATATGTCCCATTCACAGAAATCAGAATGCAATAGTGAACAATACTATTTCATTTGTAGACTGCAATAGTAAAAATTGTATGTGACTTAGACACCGATTATCATAAACATTTGGACACTATTGGTAAATACATTTTTTAAATACCTAGATGATGCATGGATTCTTGATGGCAGAAGGGATCCAAGTGCAAAGAAGAAGAGTGAGAGAAACCCTGACAGCAGTTGATCCCCCAGCTGCAGCCCAGAGGTGGAGTCAGTCTATACGTCGTCGAGATTACCGTGTGCCTGTCCCCAACAGCCTTTGGCATATAGATGGACACATGCGTCTTGTTAGGTGAGCTCATACATCAAAAAACTTGTTGCTCACAATTGCTATTCAAAAATAACTCTTGTTTGACAGATCACTCAACATGTGTTTATTATCATAATGTTAAAACTCGTGTACTGTTTGCCATTACATAGTGGTGTCATGTGCATGCCAGTGGAGTAATTAATAATTCAAACCAACTTTTCTCTAGATGTGCGTGAGGAGTGTGTGTGTGTGTGTGTGTGTGTGTGTGTGTGTGTGTGATAAAAAACAGAATAAGACTCTATATATATATATAGAATGCATGAGAAGGATTCTAATTGTGGATGAACAAATTATATCTAAGCTTACTGCTGTATTCTAAGAATGTATACGGGAAAAAAATGAAAAAGTTACAAAACTTTTCTCTAGAACTTTTCAAAACACTTGTTTTAAAACATGTTTACCTTGTTAGGTGCATGATATTGTCTGAAAAACAATTTAATCAGCTAGTCCAGTAGTTCAACTTAAGTGACACTGGCTCAGGTATGTGTATACCAAACAAATTGTTCCTGCTTTATTTAGCATACAATTTAGATTTCCAAGAGTAGAAAATATTTAACACTATCATAATTAATGATTATGGGATGGGTTAATATTTTTTATGTTTTATTTTTCATAAGGAATGTGTTGAACATTATTATTATTCTATATTTTGCTATATGATTTTGTAGTCACAGAATAAGTCTCATTGCATTGTCCCTTTTCAGAATTTTTTTTAAAACATAATTTATTATATATATTCTGCATTTGCCTATAACAGAATTATCTACCCTTGTGAGTAGGTATTGATTGACATTGTTTGCCATTGTAACGTTGTACTTTTCATAGAAAATACCGTGAATTTTGCCCACAAAATAAAAGACATCACAATGGATATGTACCCTCAAGGGAGCTAACTCTGTAATATGGAATATCCTATTGAAAGGAATTTTGGTCTTAAATCGATTTTTTCTTAATTTGCTTTGTTTGTTAAAGTTGACCTCAGTGTTTTTCCTGGGTATTTTGGGAAATTGCCACCTGGTGAAAATTGGGAATTTTTGTGCGATAAAAGTAGGAAATTGGGAAAATTTTTAAACTGTGTTTATGGAAATTTTGGAAAAGGTAGAAATAAACAATTATCCTTCTCTAAGAAACAAGTATAAGAATGTATGCTAAAATACAATGTTCAGACTTGGGATTTCCAGATTTTTTTGGTTTCGTCACACAAAATACGCTTCAACTCACTGATTTGGGAAATTTAGACATAGATTTGGGAAAAAATAACAAGAAATACAATTGGGAATGGGGCCGAATTCCGGCCCCAAATATATAGGCAGGAAAAACACTGGACCTCAAGCTGTTTTGGAAATTTTTTTTATGCTTATGTCTGTTAGCAAAGAAGAAAATGAACATATGAAGAAAGAAAGCATAATTGTAGGGAAAATTTATTGACAGAATTGAAACATTTTAATAAAATAAAGTCATCTTTTTAATTTGTAGATGGGGAATCGCTACACATGGGTGTATTGATGGATTTTCAAGACTGATCATCTATCTCAGGGCTGGAACAAATAACAAGTCAGCTACTGTTTTGAGACTTGTGGTTGATGGAGTATTAGAATATGGACTTCCATCACGCATCAGGGCAGATAAGAGAGGAGAGAATGTCCAGGTGGCGCTCTTCATGAACTTAATGAGGGAGGGAGAGAATGGCTGTCTCACTGGACGTTCTCAGCATAATCAACGTGTTGAACGGCTTTGGAGAGATGTCCACAAGGATGTAATTGAACATTTTTATAGGACCTTTTACGAATTAGAAGATGAGAAGGTACTTGACCCTGACAATCCGATTCATATCACGGCCATCCATCTTGTTTACTTGCCCGAAATCAATTCTGCACTAGATCGTATGAGGACGGCGTGGAACAATCATAGACTGAGGACAGAGAGAAATCGCTCTCCAAACCAGATTTGGTTTGAAGGTATGACAGATGAAAGATCTTTGGATCATACTCCTGTGAGGGAAATTTATTCAGGGAGTGTGATTAGAGACAGCATTGCAGAGAAATTGAATTCCTTTGGTTTAAGCCTTCAAGATGTTGAGCCAAGTAGTTCTAACCAAATTGACGATGGTGATCGTGTTGTGATTGAGACAACCGGTTTAGACTTAGTGGAGGACTTTGTTGAACGAGTAAGGAGGGAAGCCTCCAATAGTCCCAATATTGTATCTCTTCGGGAAAAATATTTGTTTTTCGTTTCGAGGATAAGTGACCATGATTTTAACAATTAACGTTGATGTATATATATATACCTTAATGCCTTTGGCTGACCATTAGAGTAGATGGGAAATATACAGAACATTATTTGATATTCATGATCACTGCGCAAGTATTAATGCTGTTTTTGATATCCGATGATCATGATATGTATCAAATCTCGGCCATTGACAATGCAATGTATATATGTAATATAGTTTTGGCCATGTACATAAATGTATATTTGCCATTTGCAAGATTTGGGACTGAAATTCGAACCCATTTCAAATGACATCAAATAATTTTTTTTTTCCAAATTCAAGCCTTAAATATCCCAAAATTGAAATTAAATCATCCAAAAATTTTGTATGAACCAAGATAGTTAATTAAGGCTTGAATATTTTTGTATTTACTTAAAAAAGAACATAAATTTAAACTACAATGGAAATATTAAGGGCTGTTCCAGAAAAACATATAATGGTAGGGGGGGAAGGGGGGGAAGGCACTTTGAAATTGGGAGACCCACAGATAGAAGCGATTTTCAATTTTGTTGACCCCTCCACATATCTCTTTTTTTGTGAACGAGACTATGGCATAGAAGCGATTTAATTTTTTGTTTTGTTCCAACATTTATTTTTATTTACATATTTTAATTTCTAGCATCACCGAATAGTCCTTGGACAAAATTGCGCTGTTTATGGTGCAGTGAACTATTGTTTGATGTGCTGCATCTATAACTAAATTTGTACAAAGGTACAATCTTCCTAGAACTAGTGGAAAATCTGTTAAAGATACCGAAGTGTTGCACAAGGGTAATGCAAGAGTATGCGTAGACATCTGGACATTCACACTTAGCTTGTGAAATGCCACTTTTTCCTCGACTTAATACCAGTGAACCTAAATAAAGATCTATTGATGACAAATGTATTTTACCGAAACTGTTTCTCTGTACCATTGCCAAGTTTGATTGAATATAATATGTTTTAAATAAATAGTTATTTTTGTAGTCAGGATGACTGATTTGTATTTTCTTATGTCATTAATGTTTTAAAGAAACCTTTACATTTAACTCAATATATTTAAATTCTTTGTTATCATTTTTATTTAATTTTTATTTAACAAGCCAATTGATGCTGATTTCATTGCATTAAGCTCATGAAGATTTCTGCAGCAACAATTCTGTTCAAGTATTGCTTGCATTTGTCAATCATGTTACACTAATACATTTCAACTTGAAGATAACATGCATGAAAGTATCTTTGCAAAATTGTAATCAAACATTGCTCACATTGTCACTCCTGTTAACATATATACTATCTGACAGTAGATTTGTAGTTATTTTATTGTCTCCTTCGACGGCTGTTTGAATGTTAAAAAGAGAAACAAGAGGCCCATGAGCCTTAACAGTCATCTGACTATTAGCAAAATACAACATAGTTGTAGATTTTAGCCTATTTGACCCCTGTGACCTTGAATGAAGATCAAGGTCATTTATTTGAAAAACCTAGAAGCCCTTCATCCCAGCATATCACGGGCCCAATATGAGTATCCTGGGCCTTCTGGTTCTTGATAATAAGTCTTTTAAAGATTTTAGCTTATTTGACCTCTGTGACCTTGAATGAAGGTCAAGGTCATTCATTTGAACAAACTTGGTAGCCCTTTCTCTCAGTATGCTACAGGCCCAATATGAGTATCCTGGGCCTTTCGGTTCTTGAGAAGTCCATTAAAGATTTTAGCCTATTTAACCCTGTGACTTTGAAATGAAGGTCAAGGTCATTCATTTAAACAAACTTGGTACCCTTTCATCCCAAGATATTGAACAATGTGTAAACAGAGACCTAGAATCTCTGAACGTTTGGGCTAAATCTTGGCTAGTGACTTTCAATCCTAACAAAACTGGTAAATTCTTAAACTTTACGGACAAACATAGACACCTTGGTGTAATAATTAGTTCAAATGCTAAATGGGGGATTCATGCGAAATATATCATTCTGCTATGAAAAAAATGTTTAAAAAAAATAAAATTCATTTTAAAAAAAGATGCTCTACTCTGTATTTATAAATCTTTTATTTTACCCATTTTAAAATATGCATGTGATCTTTGGGATGGTTGTTTGCTATCAGATTCTATAAAATTAGAAATAGCTCAACATGATTTTTTTAGCGGCAAGAATTATTACTGGTTTACCTTCATATGTAACTGTTTCAGCTTTATACTCTGAAACGGACCTTGAAACACTTTCTGAGAAATGCAAAAGAAGAAAACTTTGTTTAGTCTACAAGATTGAAAATAATTTAGCACCAAACTATCTCCATTCACTTCTTCCTCGGTTATACAACATGTAATAACTATGATCTAACACTAATTATAGAATTTCTCTTTAAGGATTCCGATTATTTCGTGTAAACCTAATCTACAGCTTGAGTTAAAAAACTTTTCTGCTAAAGTTAATTAAACAAGAGGCCCATGGGCCTTAACGGTCACCTGAGTTCAGATACAGAATGAAACAAAGACATATAAACACTATCGATATTGGCCCATCAGGCCTTGAAGTCAGTCAGTGATTTTATAAATTTGACTTTTTAATCTATGGTATTTGGTTCCATCAAATCTGTGAATTCAGAAGAAAGATTTTTGAAATGTTATCCATTTTGACCAATTTTGCCCCGCCCCTCTGGCCCCTGGGGGTTGGCCAGGACCAATATAGATATGGTGTTAAAATGCTATTTCAGGCTGATAATTCTAACCCAGTTTGACTAATTTCCTATGATAAATAAGCAAATAATGTTCATAAATGTGTTTTTTCCTATATAAACTATAGTAAATTTTACCCCTCCCAGGGGCAAATTATGACATCCCAGGGCCATGAAATTCACAATTTTTGTAAAGGGTCTTATAAGACCTTCCAATCTATGAAGAGTATCTGGTTCCATCAAATCTGTGAATTCAGAAGAAGATTTTTTAAAATTTTAACCATTTTGACCCCTTTTGGCCTCGCCCCTCTGGCCCCTGAGGGTCGGCCAGGACCAATATAGATAAGGTGTTAAAATGCTATTTCAGACTGATAATTCTAACCCAGTCTGACTAATTTCCTATGATAAATATGCAGATAATGTTCATAAATGTGTTTTCCTATATAAACTATAGTAAACTTGACCCCCTCCCCAGGGGGAAAACAAGAGACCCCCAGATCATATAATTCACAATTTTTGTAAAGGACCTTTCCATCTATGATGAGTATTTGATTCTACCACATCTGTGAGTGGAGAAGAAGTTTTTTGAAATTTTAACCAATTCTATCCCTTTTGGCCCCTCCCACAGCCCCCTGGGGGATGGGGGTCATATAATTCACAATTGTTTACGGACAAACTATGCACGTCATAATGAGGAAAAACGGTATAAAGCTAGTATATTAATAATCCGAAATAAAAGGCCAAAATAAATAAATTCAAAGTAAAATCAAAATCATTTCTATGGAATATATATTCAGCCACTATAGGGCCTTCTTCAGTCCGAAATAACACTAACACAACGTGTTCGTCTACATGTTTGTTTACATCTATTGTGTGCAGGTACGAAATGTCTCGGCCCGTTTGATGTATACGGCGAGTTTGCACGATGATGGACAAAAGGCGATTAGAATAAAAAACTTTTCAGCTTAAGTTAAAAAACTTTTCAGCTTAAGTTAAAAAAAACTTTTCAGCTTAAGTTAAAAAAAACTTTTCAGCTTAAGTTAAAAAAAACTTTTCAGCTTAAGTTAAAAAAACTTTTCAGCTTAAGTTAAAAAAAACTTTTCGACTTAAGTTAAAATAACTTTTCAGCTTAAGTTAAAAAAAACTTTTCAGCTTAAGTTAAAAAAACTTTTCGACTTAAGATAAAAAAACTTTTCAGCTTAAGTTAAAAAAAACTTTTCAGCTTAAGTTAAAAAAACTTTTCAGCTTAAGTTAAAAAAAACTTTTCGACTTAAGTTAAAATAACTTTTCAGCTTAAGTTAAAAAAACCTTTTCAGCTTAAGTTAAAAAAGTTTTTCGACTTAAGATAAAAAAACTTTTCGACTTAAGATAAAAAAACTTTTCAGCTTAAGTTAAAAAACTTTTCTACTTAAGTTAAAATAATCTTTTCAGCTTAAGTTAAAAAAATCTTTTCAGCTTAAGTTAAAAAAATCTTTTCAGCTTAAGTTAAAAAACTTTTCTACCTAAGTTAAAATAATCTTTTCAGCTTAAGTTAAAAAAACTTTTCTACTTAAGTTAAAAAAAACTTTTCAGCTTAAGTTAAAAAAATCTTTTTCAGCTTAAGTTAAAAAAATCTTTTCAGCTTAAGTTAAAAAACTTTTCTACTTAAGTTAAAAAAAATCTTTTCAGCTTAAGTTAAAAAAAAAACTTTTCAACTGATTTTTAAAAACTTTTCTGCTTACATAAAAAAACTTTTCGACTTAACTTTAAAAAGATCTGTTCAACTTTATAAGTAAAAAAAATCTTCCATTAACAAAATTAATTATGATTTATACATATTGGATCAAATATGCTTTAATAAGATATTTCATAATGTTTTATCTGTAAAATGTCTGTGATTGGTTGTGATTAATTGTAAACTAGTCTAATTTGACTTTTTAACAAATGCAAATTTTTTAGATGAGCAACAGGAGCTAAATGAACGTTTGACTTAACAAAGTATACATGTTACCACACATCCTCAATAACTAAAGTTTATTATTGGTACTTATCAAATTATACTAACTTGAATTTGTCCTGTGTATATCTATTATAATTAATATATGCCATATCAATGACATTCCTCCTCAAAAAAAAAAAAAAAAAAAACAAAGCAAATCACACTTGACACTTGCCACTGTCAGTTACTAAAGTATACATCTATTGTTGGACAGATCAAGTGAAGTGGATGATATTTGTATACATTGAAGGGTGGACAATGGCATGTTAGTTATACAGACTAAACTAAGTAATTACATGTCAACATATGTAATCATTACTAGACAAAGAGTTTAATAACCTTGTTTTGAAAATCCACCTGTATATATTCATGTAAATGCACAGTGAAACCATGTATTAATACAAATATCTTATAATACATATATGTAAATCTGAAAAACAAATATTGAACAAATCTGTTTTTCGGGTGCTTTGGAATACACTTTGCAATATTTTAATATGATAGGAGTATAGAAATGTTATACAATCAGGATTGTATGAAGAGAAATCTATAAGATGGAAAACAATTACTTTAATAATGTCAAACTTAGGTAGATACAGAAACTTATCACAAAGTAACCAACTTTTTAAACATTTGATAATTATAATTCTGCTTTTTAATTGATTTTTTTGCATCTACGTGTAACTCAGAAATAAATAAAATTTATGAATTAAAGCGAATGCATCTTTTCAAATTAATAGATTATCTAATAAATATGATCATATGTTTCAAAGGAACTTACATGGCATATAAAGGGTTAATTACAGTCAGCAATAGTATACAAGAATTCACGTGTAGATTTCCATATGTTAAACATCAGTAAATAATTGATTTTTTATACCGATGGAAATATTTGAAAAAATATAACTAAAAGCCTACATTTTCTAATAATATAATAATTTTTATGGAATTGCAAAGTATCACTGGTTAATTTCAGTCATTACATGGTATATCTTAAGGTTCAAAGGAACGTAAAAGGTATTTATATTACATCTTGAAATCGTCAAACTAAAACTTATAGAGATTCAATTAAAGACGCCTTTGTAATAGTTGGTACCGTTACCTTTCCGAAACAGAAATCAATAGTGTCATAAAAACAATTATAACTAACATCAAAGTTATTATTAACTGTGAAGATTGCTTTCGTTGTTTTGTAATCATGAGACGGCCTGCGTTATGAAAATTAACATTTAATTTATTTTAATTAAAGAAGCTCCAACGCTGACAGAGCATAAACGATACTCATCATTTCAACAATAATATTGGTGTTTAATCTTGTATATATATGTTTAATTAACACAAAAAAAATGAAATAATTTATTCTGCTTTTGGTGCATGCATTATCAATTCTTCATGCCATATAGGATATAGTGCCAGGGATTTTTTTTGTGACGGAAATAATTATTTTCAATAATTTTGCCTTGAAGTAAAGTTAGAAGCTCAAACTTTTCAATGGTATAAAGTAAGTAAAACTGATTTGCCTGATTTTGTTATATTATTGCCAATATTTGAAGTGGTCAGTATGTATCTATCATTGGTACATTAATGCAACTTTTGTGTTTTGAAATATGTGTTCACAGAAAAATTATTCAGACAATGAAATACATAAAAATAGTTTATATTAAGTTTATTTACTTTTTTTGTAGGGTTTGTTTTCATTTGAAATTATTGGTTGAACCATGTAAAAATGATTTGGATGTGTTCGTATGATATAGTAATCATTTCAACTTTGGGAATGTCATGGAAAAATGAAATTAAAACATTAAAGTTTCACATACATCACTATAGGATACAATCAGGGTCATGTTATGTAGAAGGTACAGTAATGAAAACATTTATATGTTAACTTTTTGGCAAAATGGTACAGTATACTATCACATTTAGTGTAATTCAATATTATACAGTAAAATCACATTACATCCATAACTAATATTCTTATCCATACATTTACTGTATACGTTTATACACATATGCTATTGATCGTTCTGCCAGTAAATATATGCAGTGTCATAGCATGAAAATAAAGTTTGTATGCACTTTTTAAAAAAAAATGGAAATAGCTGAGTAACAAATACATGTACTGAGTAACATAATCGTAAGTGCTTATAATAAAAAAACACAAATATTAAGTTACTTTAAATTGTCAAATTCGGAAGTAATTGTTCATATTAAGACATCTTTCAGTGAAACAACCCAGTTTTTCTAACCATTCATCATTATAAATAGAACCCGGAAAGTTTCCACGTGGTAATCGTGTTTATTAACAAAACTTAACAGTCAACCATTTACTAACCTCCAACTCTCCGTCCGCGACGAAAAAGCCTTCTAGTCGTCTCTAGTATGTCTGCAACTTGTCTTCCTTTGGCATTCTGGACAGCGTCAAGCGCGTTGTTGACGACTGCCGAGGGATCCATTGAACAGAAAAATGCAATATGCAATGAATGAATGAAGAGTTTTACGTACCGTGACGCTAAATATAACGTTTCGGGGCACGAGAAAAGATAGGAAATGGAGTAGGAAGAGCAGAGTATATAGAGAAAGCATAGAGTGAGGAGTCGTCTGCTATACCTATATATCTATTAATTTGGAAGACGACTCCTAGATTCTAAAATGTCCTACCATGGCATCGTCTAGCAGCAACTAGCCCCACCCATCAAGAGCAGAGGGAAAGGAAGGAACCTAATCTATCGATTTTGTATATAGATTCTATAATTTTGAAGCCCTTCTAATTTATCTATGTGAAAATATCTAAGCTATGACCTGTACCTATACCTAACCTCTGGGCCGGCGTTATCACACCTACTCTTCATCGAAAGACCGCAGAGGGGTTTTTATCGTGCAAGGCTGGGCATCCTCACACGGGACACCGTCTTTAAGTCCCATCCGACGGACTAGGTGTTAGTAGTTAGTGGTTGTCGTGCGTGTGCTTGTGAATTTTTTGGTGTCCCTACATTTAAAACACAAACCAAGACTGACTCCATACAAAAACTGTTCTTCTTGTCAATGTCTTTGCTTTCTGTATTGCCCATACCTATCTTTCGACACATAATACTGTACATTCCGACGTTTTTAAAGTATGATTGTGCATATTGTGACATTAGTTTTTGTGAGGGAGTAGAGAATTTTAGTAGGACGACTATAGGAAGTTATTATAGAAAGAGGGTGTTGAGCCGAAAGTGCATGTATGGATAATTTTGGAAGAGAGAAAAAAAAAAAAAAAAAAAAACCATTAAATAAATAAATAGATAAATATTTCTACGATAGTGGACAACAGAGTGGGAGATAAAAACATGAGGGCAGAAATGGGGATTGTATACGGGGTTGGGGGGGGGGGGGAGTGGGTGGTTGTCGATGGATAACATTTGGATGTGTGTGTGTGTGATGTGTTGGCTGGTTGTTTACTTCAGTTCTCACTCTTGGTGTCACTAGAGTGCCCCAGCAATGGGGACGAGCCTGGAAGAACTCCCGATGCCATTGTTGTATTTGTAAAAAAAAAAAAAAAAAAGTGTGTTGACGAGGTTATGAGTTCAGATGTGTGGTGTGTGTGATGTGCTGGCTGGTTGTTTACTTCAGTTCTCACTCCTGGTGTTACTAGAGTGCCCCAGCAATGGGGACGAGCCTGGAAGAACTCCCGATGCCATTTGTTGTGATGTTTGAATTATCCCTATATATGTTTTGCGACGTGATGTCAGTATTGATATATGTTTATGGAGAAGAAAAGGAGTAAACAGAAGGTAATGGGGAGGAATATAGTGTTATGTTCATTGTGAGAGAGGGAGAGAAAGATAGAGTGTGAGGAGAGTAGTGGGAGAAGATAGAATTTTTGGGGAGTGAGTGAGGACGTAGAAGATATAGGGGAAAAAAAGAACAGAGTGTGGTGGCCAATCAGGTTCACCAACCCGACCTATATCTGGGCAACCCATAGTAAGGATATGGCGATGGTTTATTGAATGGGTTTCACTCTTAGATAGTATGAAGATAGCTGAGAGGGGTTGGACGAAGTATGATGTCCATTCAGATCCCCCGCCCCGACCTATTTCTAGGCATCCCATAGTAAGGAAATGGTGACGGCTTATTGAATGGGTTACTTACTTAGTTCCCGTTATGTGTTTGTTGTAAATGGAAACCGAGAAGAGAGGAGAGAGAGAGAGAGAGAGAGAGAGAGAGAGAGAGAGAGAGAGAGAGAGAGAGAGAGAAATGGTATGTTGGCCAATTAGGTCCACCGCCCCGACCTATTTCTAGGCAACCCATAGTAAGGAAATGGTGACGGTCTACTGAATTGGTTACATGCCATGTTCCTATTTGTGTGTGTGTTGTATATTTAGGGATAATGCGTGTTATATCTTGTCATAAAAAATTTATTGTCTTGAGAAAGTTGAGTAAAAGTGTGTTGACTATGCTCTCTGTTTATCCAGTGAAGCTAGACAATGGTTGATGGACCTTATGGGAATATGATGTTTATTGAGTTCCCTGAGAAGTTCTAGTCTTGCCGAAAAATGTTTAGAACAAAAGAAAAAAACATGATCAATAGTCTCTAAATTACCACAGAATTCACAATTGGGTGACATCTGTCTTACCATAATACTTATGTTTGATCTTAACTTGGTTTTGCCTAATCTAAGCCGAGTGATGATTCTATCATCGGTTTTGGAGTGTCCGAAAAGTCTAGGTTTCCTAACTGGTTTGTCTAAAATCTGCCTTAAATTATTAGAACTGTCTTCCCAAATTTTGTCCCACTTCTGATCTATAGCTACATTGATGAGAGAATAGGCTTCAGTTTTGGTAAGTCTGACATCTACATCAGTTACGTTATGACCAAGAGCTTCCCTAGATAATCTATCAGCAGCTTCGTTACCTGGAATATCTACATGAGATGGTACATAAACAAATTCTACTGTTCTACCCTGATCTGATATGAGTTGTAGGGAACAAAGAATAGAGTTGAGGGTAACTGGTCTAGTAGTGTTTCCGGTTTCAATAGATTGAAGGGCCGAAAGACTATCTGATAGAATGACTGCCTTATCTGGTTTGGTCTGATCTAATAATCGTAATGCTAAGCCTATAGCTATAAGTTCACTGGAGTACACAGAGCAGTTGTCCGAGATCCTAACCGATATGTTTGTGTTGTCGTCAGAGGAAAAAACACCTAGACCTACTCTACCTGTTGTTGGGTTTTTGGACCCGTCAGTATAGTATTTTATGCTATCACTATATTTATCCTCTATAGTTGCCATTGATATTACCTTAGCGCCTGTTGGATTTTGCTTTTTATTGGTGGTATAAAGTAGCTCATAGTTTATTACTGGTTTAGGTAATAGCCAAGGTGCGATGGGATTCTGGAAACTGTTGATCTATGCTGATGTGATCTAAATTTAGTTCAGATAGGAGTCTATTAACCTGATGATCATATCCTGGTTTTTTATGTTGATGTAATCTATCTCTATAAACAGTTCCCTTAGCATTAGCAACTAGTTTAGTAGGAGGGAAAGTTGTACCTAATGTTTCTGTTCTAGCCCAATACTTAAGAATGAGTTTTTCCCTCCTGAGATTTAGTGGCAATTCGCCGGATTCAGCTAATAAACTAACTGACGGAGTGTTTTTAATGGCTCCTAGTGCTATTTATAAGTGCCCTACGCTGTATTACGTCTAGCTCACTGAGTACGTTATCTGAGGCCGAATGATATACTTGACAACCATAATCTATTTTGGATCTGATCAGGGCTCTGTAAATATTCAAAAGTGTGTTTTTATTAGAGCCTAGATTGTTGCCAGAAACATATAGAAGTGTGTTAAGGGCCCTTTTACATTTTTCCTTAATGTATTGTATATGTGGTCTCCATGATAGTTTTGGATCTAAAATCATTCCTAAAATATTTCACTTTGGTAACGTACTCAATGCGCTTGTCGCCTAGATATAGATCTGGTTTTCTATTTTTCCTAGAGAAGGACATAGCTACTGTTTTACCCTTAGAGATTTTAAAACCCCATTTATCAGCCCAATATGCAATGGGTACTCGGCATATAAATATTGAGGGCCGCCATCTTGTTAGGCAGTTGTCATCGCAC
>NW_027188277.1:25000-28674 GCF_041381155.1 Argopecten irradians
GGTATTAATTACTTTCATGTTCTGCCCTCCAAAATGTGTTTTTGATTCCGTGCTTGTACTGCCCTCCACAATATATCTTTGATTCCTTTCCTTTACTGGTCTCCACAATGTTTTTTATTCCGTCCAGGTTCTGCCCTCCACAATATGTCTTTGATTGCCCTCCACAATCTGTCTTTGATTCCGTCCATGTACTGCTCTACACAATGTGTCTTTGAAACCTCTTACATTGAATGTACTGCCCTCCATAATATGTCTTAAATTACTTCCATATTCTGTCCTCCACAATGTGTTTTGATTCCGTCCATGTACAGCCCTCCACAATATGTCTTTGATTCTGTCCATGTACAGCCCTCCACAATATGTCTTTGATTCCGTCCATGTACTGCTCTATACAATGTGTCTTTGAAACCTCTTATGTACTGCCCTCCATAATATGTCTTAAATTACTTCCATATTCTGTCCTCCACAATGTGTTTTGATTCCGTCCATGTACAGCCCTTCACAATATGTCTTTGATTCTGTCCATGTACAGCCCTCCACAATATGTCTTTGATTCCGTCCATGTACAGCCCTCCACAATATGTCTTTGATTCTGTCCATGTACAGCCCTCCACAATATGTCTTTGATTCTGTCCATGTACAGCCCTCCACAATATGTCTTTGATTCTGTCCATGTACAGCCCTCCACAATATGTCTTTGATTCTGTCCATGTACAGCCCTCCACAATATGTCTTTGATTCCGTCCATGTTCTTCCCTCCACAATATGTCTTTGATTCTGTCCATGTACAGCCCTCCACAATATGTCTTTGATTCTGTCCATGTACAGCCCTCCACAATATGTCTTTGATTCTGTCCATGTACAGCCCTCCACAATATGTCTTTGATTCCGTCCATGTACAGCCCTCCACAATATGTCTTTGATTCCGTCATTGTGCAGCCCTCCACAATATGTCTTTGAGTCTGCCCATGTACAGCCCTCCACAATATGTCTTTGATTCTGTCCATGTACAGCCCTCCACAATATGTCTTTGATTCCGTCCATGTACAGCCCTCCACAATATGTCTTTGATTCCGTCATTGTGCAGCCCTCCACAATATGTCTTTGAGTCTGCCCATGTACAGCCCTCCACAATATGTCTTTGATTCCGTCCATGTACAGCCCTCCACAATATGTCTTTGATTCTGTCCATGTACAGCCCTCCACAATATGTCTTTGATTCTGTCCATGTACAGCCCTCCACAATATGTCTTTGATTCCGTCCATGTACAGCCCTCCACAATATGTCTTTGAGTCTGCCCATGTACAGCCCTCCACAATATGTCTTTGAGTCTGCCCATGTACAGCCCCCTCCACAATATGTCTTTGAGTCTGCCCATGTACAGCCCTCCACAATATGTCTTTGATTCTGTCCATGTACAGCCCTCCACAATCTGTCTTTGATTCCGTCCATGTACTGCTCTACACAATGTGTCTTTGAAACCTCTTATGTACTGCCCTCCATAATATGTCTTAAATTACTTCCATATTCTGTCCTCCACAATGTGTTTTGATTCCGTCCATGTACAGCCCTCCACAATATGTCTTTGATTCTGTCCATGTACAGCCCTCCACAATATGTCTTTGATTCTGTCCATGTACAGCCCTCCACAATATGTCTTTGATTCTGTCCATGTACAGCCCTCCACAATATGTCTTTGATTCTGTCCATGTACAGCCCTCCACAATATGTCTTTGATTCTGTCCATGTACAGCCCTCCACAATATGTCTTTGATTCTGTCCATGTACAGCCCTCCACAATATGTCTTTGATTCTGTCCATGTACAGCCCTCCACAATATGTCTTTGATTCTGTCCATGTACAGCCCTCCACAATATGTCTTTGATTCTGTCCATGTACAGCCCTCCACAATATGTCTTTGATTCTGTCCATGTACAGCCCTCCACAATATGTCTTTGATTCTGTCCATGTACAGCCCTCCACAATATGTCTTTGATTCTGTCCATGTACAGCCCTCCACAATATGTCTTTGATTCTGTCCATGTACAGCCCTCCACAATATGTCTTTGATTCCGTCATTGTGCAGCCCTCCACAATATGTCTTTGAGTCTGCCCATGTACAGCCCTCCACAATATGTCTTTGATTCTGTCCATGTACAGCCCTCCACAATATGTCTTTGAGTCTGTCCATGTACAGCCCTCCACAATATGTCTTTGATTCTGTCCATGTACAGCCCTCCACAATATGTCTTTGATTCTGTCCATGTACAGCCCTCCACAATATGTCTTTGATTCTGTCCATGTACAGCCCTCCACAATATGTCTTTGATTCTGTCCATGTACAGCCCTCCACAATATGTCTTTGATTCTGTCCATGTACAGCCCTCCACAATATGTCTTTGATTCTGTCCATGTAAGCCCTCCACAATATGTCTTTGATTCCGTCATGTGCAGCCCTCCACAATATGTCTTTGATTCTGCCCATGTACAGCCCTCCACAATATGTCTTTGATTCTGTCCATGTACAGCCCTCCACAATATGTCTTTGAGTCTGTCCATGTACAGCCCTCCACAATATGTCTTTGATTCTGTCCATGTACAGCCCTCCACAATATGTCTTTGAGTCATGTGTCCAAATATGTACAGCCCTTCCCTCACAATATGTCTTTGATTCTGTCCATGTACAGCCCTCCACAATATGTCTTTGATTCTGTCCATGTACAGCCCTCCACATATATGTCTTTGATTCTTGTCCATGTATTCTTCCAGCCCTCCACAATATGTCTTTATTTGATGTCAGCCCTCTGTCCTGTCATGTACAGCCCTCCACAAATATGTCTTTGATTTCTGTCCATGTAAAGCCCTCCACAATATGTCTTTGATTCCGTCCATGTTCTTTACTCCCAATATGTCTTTGATTCCGTCCATGTTCCTCCACAATATGTCTTTGATTCTGTCCATGTACAGCCCTCCACAATATGTCTTTGATTCTGTCCATGTACAGCCATCACAATATGTCTTTGATTTTTGATTCGTCTCCACAATATGTCTTTTGATGTAACAGCCTCTCCACAATATGTCTTTGATTCTGTCCATGTACAGCCCTCCACAATATGTCTTTGATTCCGTCCATGTTACAGCCCTCCACAATATGTCTTTGATTCTTGTCCATGTACAAGCCCTCCACAATATGTCTTTGATTCTGTCCATGTACAGCCCTCCACAATATGTCTTTGATTCTGTCCATGTACAGCCCTCCACAATATGTCTTTGATTCTGTCATATTCTGTCCTCCACAATATGTCTTTGATTCTGTCAATTGTACAGCTCTCCCCACATATTGTGTTTATGATTCTGTCCATGTCTCTTACAGCCCTCCTCCTCTCACTCTCCCACAATAGTCTTTTTATTCCGTCCTCATTGTGCAAGCCCTCCAATGTATGTCTTGGAGTCTGGCCCTTGTACATGACTCCCACAAACTATTGTCTTTTGTTTATGTCCATGTACAGCCCTCCACTCCTAATTGTCTTTAGTAGTTACTTCGCTCCGATGTACAGCCTCTCCACTCAATATGACTTAGAGATTTGTCCATTATTCTGTGTCTCCTCCATCAATATGTCTTTGAGTGTTCGCACCATGTGTTCTGAACGTCCTACAAATTATGTCTTTGATT